>NW_026973988.1:30000-31829 GCF_034640455.1 Diachasmimorpha longicaudata | reverse complement strand
CACTCACGTGTGATATTTATTAATTTTTAGTGATGACTTGAAAAGTTGATGCTATTTTTGTTGGTATGCAAAAATAGCATCACAGAATTTTTAATTGAAAAAAATATATATTCATATATAATTGAATGCATAAAATGAAACTAAATTCTATACAACTAATTTATATTTTATCAAGTAACCGATATTATTAATTTTCAATGATGTCTTGGAACGTTGATCCTATTTTTGTTGGTATGCAAAAATAGCATCACAGAATTTTTCATTGAAAAAAATATATATTCATATATAATTGAATGCCTAAAATAAAAATAAATTCTATACAACTAATTTATATTTTATCAAGTAACCGATATTATTAATTTTCAATGATGTCTTGGAACGTTGATGCTATTTTTGTTGGTATGCAAAAATAGCATCACAGAATTTTTCATTGAAAAAAATATATATTCATATATAATTGAATGCCTAAAATAAAAATAAATTCTATGTAACTAATTTATAATTTATCAAGTAACCGATATTATTAATTTTCAATGATGTCTTGGAACGTTGATCCTATTTTTGTTGGTATGCAAAAATAGCATCACAGAATTTTTCATTGAAAAAAATATATATTCATATATAATTGAATGCCTAAAATAAAAATAAATTCTATGTAACTAATTTATAATTTATCAAGTAACCGATATTATTAATTTTCAATGATGTCTTGGAACGTTGATCCTATTTTTGTTGGTATGCAAAAATAGCATCACAGAATTTTTCATTGAAAAAAATATATATTCATATATAATTGAATCCATAAAATTAAACTAAATTCTATACAACTATTTTATAGTTTATCAAGTAACCGATATTATTAATTTTCAATGATGTCTTGGAACGTTGATGCTATTTTTGTTGGTATGCAAAAATAGCATCACAGACTTTTTAATTGAAAAAAATTATATTCATATATAATTGAATGCATAAAATTAAACTAAATTCTATATAACTAATTTATAATTTATCAGGTAACCGATATTATTAATTTTTAGTGATGACTTGAAAAGTTGATGCTATTTTTGTTGGTATGCAAAAATAGCATCACAGAATTTTTAATTGAAAAAAATATGTATTCATATATAATTGAATGCATAAAATGAAACTAAATTCTATACAACTACTTTATATTTTATCAAGTAACCGATATTATTAATTTTCAATGATGTCTTGGAACGTTGATCCTATTTTTGTTGGTATGCAAAAATAGCATCACAGAATTTTTCATTGAAAAAAATATATATTCATATATAATTGAATGCCTAAAATAAAAATAAATTCTATACAACTAATTTATATTTTATCAAGTAACCGATATTATTAATTTTCAATGATGTCTTGGAACGTTGATGCTATTTTTGTTGGTATGCAAAAATAGCATCACAGAATTTTTCATTGAAAAAAATATATATTCATATATAATTGAATGCCTAAAATAAAAATAAATTCTATGTAACTAATTTATAATTTATCAAGTAACCGATATTATTAATTTTCAATGATGTCTTGGAACGTTGATCCTATTTTTGTTGGTATGCAAAAATAGCATCACAGAATTTTTCATTGAAAAAAATATATATTCATATATAATTGAATGCCTAAAATAAAAATAAATTCTATGTAACTAATTTATAATTTATCAAGTAACCGATATTATTAATTTTCAATGATGTCTTGGAACGTTGATCCTATTTTTGTTGGTATGCAAAAATAGCATCACAGAATTTTTCATTGAAAAAAATATATATTCATATATAATTGAATGCCTAAAATAAAAATAAATTCTA
>NW_026973988.1:0-17500 GCF_034640455.1 Diachasmimorpha longicaudata | reverse complement strand
AGTCGAAAATTGGAAAAATAAGTGATATTTTTGCTTGATGCTATTTTTGTCGGTATGCAAAATCGTTGTCAAGATTCTCAAACCTTAAAATCAGGCCAGCCGGCAATTGGCGGGTGAAAATTTCAATCAATTCCCATTCCTCACATCAAACTATGCATATAACAATAGCTTTTATGCTGAATGACGGCTATCCGGCTGTCCCTATCCAAAAATTGAGAAATCCATAAGTGTCCCTACCTACTTTGCGCCGAAGCAATACGAATCAAAAAGAACTACGAATGGGGACTTAGAATAATTTTTCATTTTTCCCAACTTTGAAAATAATCACTTGAAAAAAATCTTAGAATCCAAAGAATAGTATACTTGATCGTTCTACAAGTCGAAAATTGGAAAAATAAGTGATATTTTTGCTTGATGCTATTTTTGTCGGTATGCAAAATCGTTGTCAAGATTCTCAAACCTTAAAATCAGGCCAGCCGGCAATTGGCGGGTGAAAATTTCAATCAATTCCCATTCCTCATATCAAACTATGCATATAACAATAGCTTTTATGCTGAATGACGGCTATCCGGCTGTCCCTATCCAAAAATTGAGAAATCCATAAGTGTCCCTACCTACTTTGCGCCGAAGCAATACGAATCAAAAAGAACTACGAATGGGGACTTAGAATAATTTTTCATTTTTCCCAACTTTGAAAATAATCACTTGAAAAAAAACTTAGAATCCAAAGAATAGTATACTTGATCGTTCTACAAGTCGAAAATTGGAAAAATAAGTGATATTTTTGCTTGATGCTATTTTTGTCGGTATGCAAAATCGTTGTCAAGATTCTCAAACCTTAAAATCAGGCCAGCCGGCAATTGGCGGGTGAAAATTTCAATCAATTCCCATTCCTCACATCAAACTATGCATATAACAATAGCTTTTATGCTGAATGACGGCTATCCGGCTGTCCCTATCCAAAAATTGAGAAAGCCATAAGTGTCCCTACCTACTTTGCGCCGAAGCAATACGAATCAAAAAGAACTACGAATGGGGACTTAGAATAATTTTTCATTTTTCCCAACTTTGAAAATAATCACTTGAAAAAAAACTTAGAATCCAAAGAATAGTATACTTGATCGTTCTACAAGTCGAAAATTGGAAAAATAAGTGATATTTTTGCTTGATGCTATTTTTGTCGGTATGCAAAATCGTTGTCAAGATTCTCAAACCTTAAAATCAGGCCAGCCGGCAATTGGCGGGTGAAAATTTCAATCAATTCCCATTCCTCATATCAAACTATGCATATAACAATAGCTTTTATGCTGAATGACGGCTATCCGGCTGTCCCTATCCAAAAATTGAGAAATCCATAAGTGTCCCTACCTACTTTGCGCCGAAGCAATACGAATCAAAAAGAACTACGAATGGGGACTTAGAATAATTTTTCATTTTTCCCAACTTTGAAAATAATCACTTGAAAAAAATCTTAGAATCCAAAGAATAGTATACTTGATCGTTCTACAAGTCGAAAATTGGAAAAATAAGTGATATTTTTGCTTGATGCTATTTTTGTCGGTATGCAAAATCGTTGTCAAGATTCTCAAACCTTAAAATCAGGCCAGCCGGCAATTGGCGGGTGAAAATTTCAATCAATTCCCATTCCTCATATCAAACTATGCATATAACAATAGCTTTTATGCTGAATGACGGCTATCCGGCTGTCCCTATCCAAAAATTGAGAAATCCATAAGTGTCCCTACCTACTTTGCGCCGAAGCAATACGAATCAAAAAGAACTACGAATGGGGACTTAGAATAATTTTTCATTTTTCCCAACTTTGAAAATAATCACTTGAAAAAAATCTTAGAATCCAAAGAATAGTATACTTGATCGTTCTACAAGTCGAAAATTGGAAAAATAAGTGATATTTTTGCTTGATGCTATTTTTGTCGGTATGCAAAATCGTTGTCAAGATTCTCAAACCTTAAAATCAGGCCAGCCGGCAATTGGCGGGTGAAAATTTCAATCAATTCCCATTCCTCATATCAAACTATGCATATAACAATAGCTTTTATGCTGAATGACGGCTATCCGGCTGTCCCTATCCAAAAATTGAGAAATCCATAAGTGTCCCTACCTACTTTGCGCCGAAGCAATACGAATCAAAAAGAACTACGAATGGGGACTTAGAATAATTTTTCATTTTTCCCAACTTTGAAAATAATCACTTGAAAAAAATCTTAGAATCCAAAGAATAGTATACTTGATCGTTCTACAAGTCGAAAATTGGAAAAATAAGTGATATTTTTGCTTGATGCTATTTTTGTCGGTATGCAAAATCGTTGTCAAGATTCTCAAACCTTAAAATCAGGCCAGCCGGCAATTGGCGGGTGAAAATTTCAATCAATTCCCATTCCTCATATCAAACTATGCATATAACAATAGCTTTTATGCTGAATGACGGCTATCCGGCTGTCCCTATCCAAAAATTGAGAAATCCATAAGTGTCCCTACCTACTTTGCGCCGAAGCAATACGAATCAAAAAGAACTACGAATGGGGACTTAGAATAATTTTTCATTTTTCCCAACTTTGAAAATAATCACTTGAAAAAAATCTTAGAATCCAAAGAATAGTATACTTGATCGTTCTACAAGTCGAAAATTGGAAAAATAAGTGATATTTTTGCTTGATGCTATTTTTGTCGGTATGCAAAATCGTTGTCAAGATTCTCAAACCTTAAAATCAGGCCAGCCGGCAATTGGCGGGTGAAAATTTCAATCAATTCCCATTCCTCACATCAAACTATGCATATAACAATAGCTTTTATGCTGAATGACGGCTATCCGGCTGTCCCTATCCAAAAATTGAGAAATCCATAAGTGTCCCTACCTACTTTGCGCCGAAGCAATACGAATCAAAAAGAACTACGAATGGGGACTTAGAATAATTTTTCATTTTTCCCAACTTTGAAAATAATCACTTGAAAAAAATCTTAGAATCCAAAGAATAGTATACTTGATCGTTCTACAAGTCGAAAATTGGAAAAATAAGTGATATTTTTGCTTGATGCTATTTTTGTCGGTATGCAAAATCGTTGTCAAGATTCTCAAACCTTAAAATCAGGCCAGCCGGCAATTGGCGGGTGAAAATTTCAATCAATTCCCATTCCTCATATCAAACTATGCATATAACAATAGCTTTTATGCTGAATGACGGCTATCCGGCTGTCCCTATCCAAAAATTGAGAAATCCATAAGTGTCCCTACCTACTTTGCGCCGAAGCAATACGAATCAAAAAGAACTACGAATGGGGACTTAGAATAATTTTTCATTTTTCCCAACTTTGAAAATAATCACTTGAAAAAAATCTTAGAATCCAAAGAATAGTATACTTGATCGTTCTACAAGTCGAAAATTGGAAAAATAAGTGATATTTTTGCTTGATGCTATTTTTGTCGGTATGCAAAATCGTTGTCAAGATTCTCAAACCTTAAAATCAGGCCAGCCGGCAATTGGCGGGTGAAAATTTCAATCAATTCCCATTCCTCACATCAAACTATGCATATAACAATAGCTTTTATGCTGAATGACGGCTATCCGGCTGTCCCTATCCAAAAATTGAGAAATCCATAAGTGTCCCTACCTACTTTGCGCCGAAGCAATACGAATCAAAAAGAACTACGAATGGGGACTTAGAATAATTTTTCATTTTTCCCAACTTTGAAAATAATCACTTGAAAAAAATCTTAGAATCCAAAGAATAGTATACTTGATCGTTCTACAAGTCGAAAATTGGAAAAATAAGTGATATTTTTGCTTGATGCTATTTTTGTCGGTATGCAAAATCGTTGTCAAGATTCTCAAACCTTAAAATCAGGCCAGCCGGCAATTGGCGGGTGAAAATTTCAATCAATTCCCATTCCTCATATCAAACTATGCATATAACAATAGCTTTTATGCTGAATGACGGCTATCCGGCTGTCCCTATCCAAAAATTGAGAAATCCATAAGTGTCCCTACCTACTTTGCGCCGAAGCAATACGAATCAAAAAGAACTACGAATGGGGACTTAGAATAATTTTTCATTTTTCCCAACTTTGAAAATAATCACTTGAAAAAAAACTTAGAATCCAAAGAATAGTATACTTGATCGTTCTACAAGTCGAAAATTGGAAAAATAAGTGATATTTTTGCTTGATGCTATTTTTGTCGGTATGCAAAATCGTTGTCAAGATTCTCAAACCTTAAAATCAGGCCAGCCGGCAATTGGCGGGTGAAAATTTCAATCAATTCCCATTCCTCACATCAAACTATGCATATAACAATAGCTTTTATGCTGAATGACGGCTATCCGGCTGTCCCTATCCAAAAATTGAGAAAGCCATAAGTGTCCCTACCTACTTTGCGCCGAAGCAATACGAATCAAAAAGAACTACGAATGGGGACTTAGAATAATTTTTCATTTTTCCCAACTTTGAAAATAATCACTTGAAAAAAAACTTAGAATCCAAAGAATAGTATACTTGATCGTTCTACAAGTCGAAAATTGGAAAAATAAGTGATATTTTTGCTTGATGCTATTTTTGTCGGTATGCAAAATCGTTGTCAAGATTCTCAAACCTTAAAATCAGGCCAGCCGGCAATTGGCGGGTGAAAATTTCAATCAATTCCCATTCCTCATATCAAACTATGCATATAACAATAGCTTTTATGCTGAATGACGGCTATCCGGCTGTCCCTATCCAAAAATTGAGAAATCCATAAGTGTCCCTACCTACTTTGCGCCGAAGCAATACGAATCAAAAAGAACTACGAATGGGGACTTAGAATAATTTTTCATTTTTCCCAACTTTGAAAATAATCACTTGAAAAAAATCTTAGAATCCAAAGAATAGTATACTTGATCGTTCTACAAGTCGAAAATTGGAAAAATAAGTGATATTTTTGCTTGATGCTATTTTTGTCGGTATGCAAAATCGTTGTCAAGATTCTCAAACCTTAAAATCAGGCCAGCCGGCAATTGGCGGGTGAAAATTTCAATCAATTCCCATTCCTCATATCAAACTATGCATATAACAATAGCTTTTATGCTGAATGACGGCTATCCGGCTGTCCCTATCCAAAAATTGAGAAATCCATAAGTGTCCCTACCTACTTTGCGCCGAAGCAATACGAATCAAAAAGAACTACGAATGGGGACTTAGAATAATTTTTCATTTTTCCCAACTTTGAAAATAATCACTTGAAAAAAATCTTAGAATCCAAAGAATAGTATACTTGATCGTTCTACAAGTCGAAAATTGGAAAAATAAGTGATATTTTTGCTTGATGCTATTTTTGTCGGTATGCAAAATCGTTGTCAAGATTCTCAAACCTTAAAATCAGGCCAGCCGGCAATTGGCGGGTGAAAATTTCAATCAATTCCCATTCCTCATATCAAACTATGCATATAACAATAGCTTTTATGCTGAATGACGGCTATCCGGCTGTCCCTATCCAAAAATTGAGAAATCCATAAGTGTCCCTACCTACTTTGCGCCGAAGCAATACGAATCAAAAAGAACTACGAATGGGGACTTAGAATAATTTTTCATTTTTCCCAACTTTGAAAATAATCACTTGAAAAAAATCTTAGAATCCAAAGAATAGTATACTTGATCGTTCTACAAGTCGAAAATTGGAAAAATAAGTGATATTTTTGCTTGATGCTATTTTTGTCGGTATGCAAAATCGTTGTCAAGATTCTCAAACCTTAAAATCAGGCCAGCCGGCAATTGGCGGGTGAAAATTTCAATCAATTCCCATTCCTCATATCAAACTATGCATATAACAATAGCTTTTATGCTGAATGACGGCTATCCGGCTGTCCCTATCCAAAAATTGAGAAATCCATAAGTGTCCCTACCTACTTTGCGCCGAAGCAATACGAATCAAAAAGAACTACGAATGGGGACTTAGAATAATTTTTCATTTTTCCCAACTTTGAAAATAATCACTTGAAAAAAATCTTAGAATCCAAAGAATAGTATACTTGATCGTTCTACAAGTCGAAAATTGGAAAAATAAGTGATATTTTTGCTTGATGCTATTTTTGTCGGTATGCAAAATCGTTGTCAAGATTCTCAAACCTTAAAATCAGGCCAGCCGGCAATTGGCGGGTGAAAATTTCAATCAATTCCCATTCCTCATATCAAACTATGCATATAACAATAGCTTTTATGCTGAATGACGGCTATCCGGCTGTCCCTATCCAAAAATTGAGAAATCCATAAGTGTCCCTACCTACTTTGCGCCGAAGCAATACGAATCAAAAAGAACTACGAATGGGGACTTAGAATAATTTTTCATTTTTCCCAACTTTGAAAATAATCACTTGAAAAAAATCTTAGAATCCAAAGAATAGTATACTTGATCGTTCTACAAGTCGAAAATTGGAAAAATAAGTGATATTTTTGCTTGATGCTATTTTTGTCGGTATGCAAAATCGTTGTCAAGATTCTCAAACCTTAAAATCAGGCCAGCCGGCAATTGGCGGGTGAAAATTTCAATCAATTCCCATTCCTCATATCAAACTATGCATATAACAATAGCTTTTATGCTGAATGACGGCTATCCGGCTGTCCCTATCCAAAAATTGAGAAATCCATAAGTGTCCCTACCTACTTTGCGCCGAAGCAATACGAATCAAAAAGAACTACGAATGGGGACTTAGAATAATTTTTCATTTTTCCCAACTTTGAAAATAATCACTTGAAAAAAATCTTAGAATCCAAAGAATAGTATACTTGATCGTTCTACAAGTCGAAAATTGGAAAAATAAGTGATATTTTTGCTTGATGCTATTTTTGTCGGTATGCAAAATCGTTGTCAAGATTCTCAAACCTTAAAATCAGGCCAGCCGGCAATTGGCGGGTGAAAATTTCAATCAATTCCCATTCCTCATATCAAACTATGCATATAACAATAGCTTTTATGCTGAATGACGGCTATCCGGCTGTCCCTATCCAAAAATTGAGAAATCCATAAGTGTCCCTACCTACTTTGCGCCGAAGCAATACGAATCAAAAAGAACTACGAATGGGGACTTAGAATAATTTTTCATTTTTCCCAACTTTGAAAATAATCACTTGAAAAAAAACTTAGAATCCAAAGAATAGTATACTTGATCGTTCTACAAGTCGAAAATTGGAAAAATAAGTGATATTTTTGCTTGATGCTATTTTTGTCGGTATGCAAAAATAGCATCACAGAATTTTTAATTGAAAAAAATTATATTCATATATAAGTGAATGCATAAAATTAAACTAAATTCTATATAACTAATTTATAATTTATCAGGTAACCGATATTATTAATTTTTAGTGATGACTTGAAAAGTTGATGCTATTTTTGTTGGTATGCAAAAATAGCATCACAGAATTTTTAATTGAAAAAAATATATATTCATATATAATTGAATGCATAAAATGAAACTAAATTCTATACAACTAATTTATATTTTATCAAGTAACCGATATTATTAATTTTCAATGATGTCTTGGAACGTTGATCCTATTTTTGTTGGTATGCAAAAATAGCATCACAGAATTTTTCATTGAAAAAAATATATATTCATATATAATTGAATGCCTAAAATAAAAATAAATTCTATACAACTAATTTATATTTTATCAAGTAACCGATATTATTAATTTTCAATGATGTCTTGGAACGTTGATGCTATTTTTGTTGGTATGCAAAAATAGCATCACAGAATTTTTCATTGAAAAAAATATATATTCATATATAATTGAATGCCTAAAATAAAAATAAATTCTATGTAACTAATTTATAATTTATCAAGTAACCGATATTATTAATTTTCAATGATGTCTTGGAACGTTGATCCTATTTTTGTTGGTATGCAAAAATAGCATCACAGAATTTTTCATTGAAAAAAATATATATTCATATATAATTGAATGCCTAAAATAAAAATAAATTCTATGTAACTAATTTATAATTTATCAAGTAACCGATATTATTAATTTTCAATGATGTCTTGGAACGTTGATCCTATTTTTGTTGGTATGCAAAAATAGCATCACAGAATTTTTCATTGAAAAAAATATATATTCATATATAATTGAATCCATAAAATTAAACTAAATTCTATACAACTATTTTATAGTTTATCAAGTAACCGATATTATTAATTTTCAATGATGTCTTGGAACGTTGATGCTATTTTTGTTGGTATGCAAAAATAGCATCACAGAATTTTTAATTGAAAAAAATTATATTCATATATAATTGAATGCATAAAATTAAACTAAATTCTATATAACTAATTTATAATTTATCAGGTAACCGATATTATTAATTTTTAGTGATGACTTGAAAAGTTGATGCTATTTTTGTTGGTATGCAAAAATAGCATCACAGAATTTTTAATTGAAAAAAATATATATTCAGATATAATTGAATGCATAAAATTAAACTAAATTCTATACAACTGATTTATATTTTATCAAGTAACCGATATTATTAATTTTCAATGATGTCTTGGAACGTTGATGCTATTTTTGTTGGTATGCAAAAATAGCATCACAGAATTTTTAATTGAAAAAAATATATATTCAGATATAATTGAATGCATAAAATTAAACTAAATTCTATACAACTAATTTATATTTTATCAAGTAACCGATATTATTAATTTTCAGTGGTGTCTTGGAACGTTGATCCTATTTTTGTTGGTATGCAAAAATAGCATCACAGAATTTTTAATTAAAAAAAATATATATTCATATATAATTGAATGCATAAAATGAAACTAAATTCTATACAACTAATTTATATTTTATCAAGTAACCGACATTATTAATTTTCAATGATGTCTTGGAACGTTGATCCTATTTTTGTTGGTATGCAAAAATAGCATCACAGAATTTTTCATTGAAAAAAATATATATTCATATATAATTGAATCCATAAAATTAAACTAAATTCTATACAACTATTTTATAGTTTATCAAGTAACCGATATTATTAATTTTCAATGATGTCTTGGAACGTTGATGCTATTTTTGTTGGTATGCAAAAATAGCATCACAGAATTTTTAATTGAAAAAAATTATATTCATATATAATTGAATGCATAAAATTAAACTAAATTCTATATAACTAATTTATAATTTATCAGGTAACCGATATTATTAATTTTTAGTGATGACTTGAAAAGTTGATGCTATTTTTGTTGGTATGCAAAAATAGCATCACAGAATTTTTAATTGAAAAAAATATATATTCAGATATAATTGAATGCATAAAATTAAACTAAATTCTATACAACTGATTTATATTTTATCAAGTAACCGATATTATTAATTTTCAATGATGTCTTGGAACGTTGATGCTATTTTTGTTGGTATGCAAAAATAGCATCACAGAATTTTTAATTGAAAAAAATATATATTCAGATATAATTGAATGCATAAAATTAAACTAAATTCTATACAACTAATTTATATTTTATCAAGAAACCGATATTATTAATTTTCAGTGGTGTCTTGGAACGTTGATCCTATTTTTGTTGGTATGCAAAAATAGCATCACAGAATTTTTAATTAAAAAAAATATATATTCATATATAATTGAATGCATAAAATGAAACTAAATTCTATACAACTAATTTATATTTTATCAAGTAACCGACATTATTAATTTTCAATGATGTCTTGGAACGTTGATCCTATTTTTGTTGGTATGCAAAAATAGCATCACAGAATTTTTCATTGAAAAAAATATATATTCATATATAATTGAATGCCTAAAATAAAAATAAATTCTATACAACTAATTTATATTTTATCAAGTAACCGATATTATTAATTTTCAATGATGTCTTGGAACGTTGAATCTATTTTTGTTGGTATGCAAAAATAGCATCACAGAATTTTTCATTGAAAAAAATATATATTCATATATAATTGAATGCCTAAATTAAAAATAAATTCTATGTAACTAATTTATAATTTATCAAGTAACCGATATTATTAATTTTCAATGATGTCTTGGAACGTTGATCCTATTTTTGTTGGTATGCAAAAATAGCATCACAGAATTTTTCATTGAAAAAAATATATATTCATATATAATTGAATGCCTAAAATAAAAATAAATTCTATGTAACTATCACTTATCACTTATCATATTTAGACGGTCCTGTCCGGAGGTGCAATCAGCCTCTCGGCCATTTTACACCCTGCCCTCAGGCAGCCGTCTAGTCGCTGGTATCGAGTATTTGTGCCCTACGAGCTAACTCATAGAGCCCCTTGATCCCGTCCCTGTCGACATGTATATCTATGCAAGTAGACCCGAAGACATTCCATCTGGCTTCATCGAGTCCGCTGCATCTTGTGCATAGGTGAAGAGGATCCTCCTCTGTCAGCCCGCATCTTTTGCATAGGGGGTCAGTCCCCTTGCCTATCCTTGATAAGTACAGAGCCAGGGGCCAGTGTCCAGTGATAAGCCCCACCATAGTACGGAGCTTAACCCTGTTTAGGCCCAACAGGGTCTCTGCCAGCTTCCTAGTGGGTTCTCCTAGGAGGGATTTCGTGTGCTTGGCACCCGTCTCCGAGTCCCATCTCTCCACGATCCTCCTATCCGCACGTTCCTTGACCAGGTCCTTCACAAAATCGGTGTGCACGCCTACGTGCTCCACCTCTCCCTGAAAGCCCCTGCAACTACCGTTCTTTGCTAGCTCATCGGCTTTTTCGTTGCCTTTGATGCCAGCGTGTCCCGGAATCCAGGCCACCTCGAGCCGATTATTTACGGCAATTTCCTCCATCAGCTCGACGCATTCACTCACCAGCTTAGAACAACACTCATACCTGAGTATTGCTCTCAGCGCGCGCTTGCTATCTGAGTAGATGAAGATCTTTTTGCCCTTGTCCCCCCTCTCCAGGATCATCCTGGCGCAGGCCCTTAGGGCAGCTAGCTCGGTCTGGAGCACGGTTGCGTGTGAGTCCAGCCCAATGGTCCTCGCTATTGCGGGCCCCTCTGACCAGACCCCCGCACCTGCCCGTCCGCTCACCCGTGATCCGTCCGTATACCAGACTAGTCCACGGGGCGGCACCCAGTCCGCATCCTTTCCTGACGGGGTTTCCCCCCATCCAAGATTGACCGAGAACTTTCTGCGAAAGTGCCATCGGGGTCTGCAGGCGTCAGCACCGCGCGACAGTAGCCCTTCCAGCTCTCTGTCCGCGCGGAGGACACTAGCATGCCCATTCCTAGCTCCCTTCCATGTTCCCTGTAGCCGCAGTCTTGCGGCCGCTCTTGTTGCCTCTTCCCTTATAATTAGGTGTGGAGGTTGCATAAAGAGCAGAGCCTCCAACGCTGAGCTGGGGGTCGTTCTGAGGGCCCCTGTTATGCCCAGCATCGCAAGCCTGCCTATTTTGTCCACCGCTTTCCTGTGGCAGGCCTTGTTCAAGGCTGTCCACCACACTGCGGCTGCGTATGTTAGCTGTGGGGTCATAATGGCCGTGTAGATCCATTTGACCATCTTCGGCCTTAGACCCCATGTGCTTCCAAACATTCGCCTACATGCCCAGTAAGTCATGGTGACCTTGCTAGTCTGCATGGCGATGTGCTTTTTCCAGCTGAGCTTCTCGTCGAGCCAAATACCTAAGTATTTGACCTCACTCGAGAATTTCAGCATTGTGTTGTAAATGGAGGGAGCCTTAACAGCACCCCTCCTTCTACGTGTGAAGTGCACCATCTCCGTTTTGCCTGGGTTTACCCTTAGGCCCTTCGATGTGCACCACTGCTGAACATAGTCCAGCGCCTTTTGCATCTTGCCGTGCAGCATGCTCGTGTTCCTGCTAGTTACCAGCAGTGCCACATCATCCGCATATGCGACTGTCCTTACCCCCAGTTCCTCGAGTCCAGTGAGGAGGCCGTCAACTACGAGGAGCCATAGCAGAGGAGAGATAACCCCCCCCTGCGGGCAGCCCCTCCCTACCGCAGCCCTTACCTCACTGTCCCCAAGGGTGGAGTGGACAACTCTTGTTCGGAGCATGGCGGCTATCCATTTGATGATCGAATTCTCGATCCCAAACGCTGCCGCAGCTTTCTCCATTGTATCAAAGGCGGTATTGTCGAAGGCCCCTTCGATGTCGATAAAGACGCCGAGGGTGTCCTCCCCCCTTTCCTTCGCATTTTCTATTGTGCCTACCAAGTGGTGTAGCGCAGTCTCAGTCGATCTGCCAGCTTGGTAAGCATGTTGTGAGGGGCATATCTGATTAATCCTCAGTGCCCCCTCCTTAATGTGCCTATCGACCAGCCTTTCCAGCGTCTTCAGTAAGAAGGAGCTCAGGCTGATCGGTCTGTAGGCTTTCGCGTTGTCGTAGCTGCATTTACCCGGTTTGGGGATAAAGACAACCCTGACTTCCCGCCACCTGCCTGGCACATAGCCCAATGCTAGGCAGGCCCTGAATGCCGGTATCAGTCTGCGCAGGAGCAATGGCCCCCCTCTTCGCAAGAGGGCCGGATGTATCCCATCCGGACCTGGACTCTTGTACATTTCGAAGGAGTCCACCGCCCATTGCAGCCTGTCCAGCGTTACTATTCGTGCGGCTAGCTCCCAGTCGGGATCGCCGCTTCCTGTTCGCTTCCAGTCCACTTCCAGGCACTCTCCTGGAAGCTCTATAATAGAGTCCGGGAAATGCGCGCGAACCAGATGCTCAAGGACCTCTCGCGGTTCTGTGATGGTCTCTCCGCTTTCCAGCGTGATTCCACCCAGCCGTTGTGAAGGGCCCCCTGAGAAGACCCTGCGAAGCCTGGAGATGCCTGAAAGCGCCTCCAGTTCCTCACAGTATGTCCTCCAGGTGAGCTCCTTTGATCGTTTTATGAGCCTCTTGTACTCTCTCTGCACATTTCTGTACAGAGTCCAGTCTTCGGCCCTCTTCGATTTGTGCGCTCGGTTTCCGAGCCTCCTGGACTGGCTTCTCAGCCTGTCCAACTCACGGCTCCACCAAGGCACTTTATTACCCTTCCTGCAACGTCTAGCCGGGCATGCCGTCTCAAAAGACTCAGTTAGGGCAACGTGGATTCTCTCCACCTCGTCCTCTAACCGGTCCTCCCTGCAGGGCCTAACGCGTCCAACCCCGAGCCTTTCCTCCAGGTTCCTCTCGAAGGAGTCCCAGTCGGTGGCCCTTGGGTTTCTGCGCAGGCGGTCCTGCTGCGGTTGGGCACAGCCCTCTATGCTAAATCTGATGCGTCGATGGTCAGAGAGTGTGTCCTCCCGGTCCACCCTCCAGTCCCTGCATCGCCTCGCCAGCCGGCGGGTGCACATGGTTACGTCAATGATACATTGACAGCGAGAAGTGACGAACGTGGGCCTCGAGCCCCTGTTTAGGATCTCTAGGTCAACGTCTGCCATAAATTCCAGGAGAGCAGTGCCCCTGTCATTACATCTTTCGCTGCCCCACACCACGTTCTGCGCGTTTGCGTCACAACCTATGATGAGTGGCAACTTTCTAGCTCTGCAGTGATTCACCAGATCACGCAGCTCATTGGTAGGTGGTGGTGTCGGCGAGTCATGTGGGAAGTAAGCCGAGCAGAAAACTATGTCCTCCGCACCGGCCTCCCCCCGAAGTCTCACGACAACCGCCACCAAGTCTCTGTGGCAGAAGTTGGCCATTCCCCTGGCTCCGCACGCTCTTTTGACAGCAATGCAGGCCCTGGGGCCCAGGTCGCCCTGAGCATAGAATAGCTCCACCTCGCCTCCAGATAGGCCTTTTACCGAGCCTCCGTGTTGCCAGGGCTCTTGTATAAGGCATATGTCTGTATGCTCTACTGCTAGGCTGCGACTCAGCAGGGCAGTCGCAGCCTTGCAGTGCTGCAAGTTAATCTGGGAGCAGTGGACTAGCAGAGAGCCTATGCCGTCTCCCTGCCTATTGCCCTCTGCTCCTTCCCCCCTTATCCCCCTGGCCATTGTTTGGCCGTTAGGCAGGGTCGCCTGGTGGCGCCCTAACCTGCCCTGAGTGGGATGAGCCCGGCAGGGCCCAGTTGAGGGTCCCTTGAGACCCTCTCCCAGTTCCCGCCGCGCCCCCTCTCACCAGAGGCGGCCTACCTCTTCGGCCCTTGGTCCGTCCGCTCAGCGGAGGCCTTGCAGGGGCAAGGGGGTCCCTCTGTAAGAGAGAGCCTTCCTCGCACTCCTTTCCTCCTCCCTCGCGGGCGCCTTCCCTGGCAGCTACTGGGGCACTCTCCTGTCCACCCGGACCCTTTGGCGCACCCTCCTGCCCTCTCCCCTCCCCTGCGGTCACTGACCCCCCTTGGTCAGCGACCACTTTCCCTGGGCCTGGCTGCGTCTGGGGCGCCTTTCCCCCCGCCGCTCTCCGCTGGGTCTCGTAGAAACGAGCCCGGCCGAGGCAGTAGAATGGGGCCATCCCCAAACCCTTCAGGGCCTCTAGGGACTTGGGGTCTACTCCCAACACCATGTTGAGCCCCTCCTCCCCGCTCCGGCAGTCCCACACCCTCCACTTGCCTGTGGTGAGGGCCCGGTTCTGCATCCTCAGCCTCTCAAGAGCCATAGCCGCTCCCACGGGTTTTCCCGGGAGAAAGGCCGTAACCCTGATCAGCTTCTGGAGCGCTTCCTTATCCACCAGGATAAGGGAGGCCCCTTCCCAGGGTGCCAGGGTGGGCACCACGGTAGTCAACCACTCTCTTGATCGACTGTCCGCGCATGCCACCCACAGCACGCCATCGTCATACCAGTGGCCATCGAAGCTCGGGAGCTGACCATCTTGGTCAGTCCCGAACAACGCCGCCACTAGCGCCTCCTGGACTAGGTTGGCCTGTTCCCTTGTCAGGGACAGCTCCGGATGGCCAGTTGGCACTACGGCCACCCTGCCTCCACCCTTCGCCGCCTCTCTGAAAGAGGTTGCCCCCAGCCCTTCCATTGCCCGTGCCTTCTTCTTGGGCATGGCCACTTCGGGGGGAGTGGATCCTGAGGACCTGGGCCTCTTGGGCCCTGTCCCCTGTTCCTCCTTCTCCTCCGTCGCGGTCCCTTTCTGCGGAGATTGCTGATCCCGCGAGGCCTCGGCTTTCAGCCTAGCCTGGCGGGCCCGGCGCTTCTCCGCGCCCGTCCTACCCTTCCTCCTCTTCGCCAGGGTAGGGTCAGCGACAGCGGGCCCACCACTGGTAGGCCCCTCTGAGGCTGGCTCCCCTTCCACTTCCATTTGTATCTGCGCTTGTTCCCCTTCCGGAGCCCTAGCGCAGATCGTACTCTCCTCCGACCTGTAAGCCTCTGCCGTTCCCTCAGAGAGGGCACCGTCATCGGCGTTAAAATTTTTATTATTATTTAATGGGTCCATGTTAATCCCACGAGTAACCAGGAAAAGAAGGTCCACCCCCGCAGAGCCTGGATGCGGAGGTAAGGCATGCATACAATGGGGTGCTGCCTGGTTCCCCAAGGGTATCGTTTGAGACACTGTTCCCCAGTGTCATTCAGCCCTCGGCACGATAACTTCCACCTTAGCTTGGGAAGTCTGGTCCGCGGCGATGCTTTGGGTCTTCCTAACGGGTTTTTACTTCCGTAGGTCGACGTTATAGTCATCGCAGACCGGTATCCGAAGTGTACCCCGGAAATCCAGATTCAGGTGCTCTTTCCAGCCTCCTGTCTCCGGTCCCAAGGTGCCACTCATACTCCGGCCCCCTCCTATCCGCCACCTGGAGACGCGCTCAGTAGGTGACTCAAACCCTCCCCTTCGTCTCGTTTATAGAGAGGTCCGGGGCTGAGCTATGTAACTAATTTATAATTTATCAAGTAACCGATATTATTAATTTTCAATGATGTCTTGGAACGTTGATCCTATTTTTGTTGGTATGCAAAAATAGCATCACAGAATTTTTCATTGAAAAAAAATATATATTCATATATAATTGAATGCCTAAAATAAAAATAAATTCTATGTAACTAATTTATAATTTATCAAGTAACCGATATTATTAATTTTCAATGATGTCTTGGAACGTTGATCCTATTTTTGTTGGTATGCAAAAATAGCATCACAGAATTTTTCATTGAAAAAAATATATATTCATATATAATTGAATGCCTAAAATAAAAATAAATTCTATGTAACTAATTTATAATTTATCAAGTAACCGATATTATTAATTTTCAATGATGTCTTGGAACGTTGATCCTATTTTTGTTGGTATGCAAAAATAGCATCACAGAATTTTTCATTGAAAAAAATATATATTCATATATAATTGAATGCCTAAAATAAAAATAAATTCTATGTAACTAATTTATAATTTATCAAGTAACCGATATTATTAATTTTCAATGATGTCTTGGAACGTTGATCCTATTTTTGTTGGTATGCAAAAATAGCATCACAGAATTTTTCATTGAAAAAAATATATATTCATATATAATTGAATGCCTAAAATAAAAATAAATTCTATGTAACTAATTTATAATTTATCAAGTAACCGATATTATTAATTTTCAATGATGTCTTGGAACGTTGATGCTATTTTTGTTGGTATGCAAAAATAGCATCACAGAATTTTTCATTGAAAAAAATATATATTCATATATAATTGAATGCCTAAAATAAAAATAAATTCTATGTAACTAATTTATAATTTATCAAGTAACCGATATTATTAATTTTTAATGATGACTTGAAACGTTGATGCTATTTTTGTTGGTATGCAAAAATAGCATCACAGAATTTTTAATTGAAAAAAATATATATTCATATATTTAAATGTACAAAATTAAAATAAAACCTGTATAACTGATGTATAAATTATCAAGTAACCGATATTATTAATTTTTAATGATGACTTAAATGTTGATGCTATTTTTGTTGGTATGCAAAAATAGCATCACAGGATTTTTAATTAAAAAAAAATATATATTTGTATATAATTGAATGCACACAATTATATTAAATTCCCTTTTATATATAATTAATTTATTATTCAATATTTATTCATATAAAGGTTGACAATGTAATCATGGAACGGGCAATATATTCTATGTTCAGGCGGTCGAAGTGGACCTACAGGTACAAGTACGCGGGACTCTTGATGCACGTGTTTTATACTAGGTCGGGCAATGGCTTCGCTTCCCATACCCAAGTATACTTCGCTTATAGTATAGCACAGCATTGCCACGAGTCCAAGTCGAAGACAGAATGACTCTCTATGTGGTACGCGCTACGGCGTTTGATATTTCGTGTGTAAAAGGATATAATATTATTACTTTTTCACTCATTTTTTTTTTAACAGAGCGTTAACTTACTTCACTCCAAGTAAAATTATAAAGTTGTCAAAATGAAAAAAAGTTATTTCTTATAACCATGTCGTTTAAAAATCTAACGATGAATGTTTTCACATTTACAAATGTGGATGAGAGGAAAGTGTTTGAAATTAAAATCAGCAAAACACCTCAAAATGTATTTAATGTTAATAAAACAAATACAAAATAAAATGTGTTGCACATTTAA
>NW_026973987.1:30000-31932 GCF_034640455.1 Diachasmimorpha longicaudata | reverse complement strand
CACTCACGTGTGATATTAAGAATGAGACGCCCAGGGAGTGCGAAGCTGTATCTTAACACAACTCATCCTCCCTCAATCGCTACAAGAACGACCTTTACTTTCATTACGCCTTTAGGTTTAGTTTAAAAAAAATCCCAATGACTCGCGTACATGTTAGACTCCTTGGTCCGTGTTTCAAGACGGGTCCTGAAAGTACCCAAAGCAGTAGCATCGCTGACCGGTATTAATTATAAGCCAGTTTTAGAATACCGTACAACCAACAGCTGATCAATTATAGCGACGGCACTAGGTCCGTACTACTAAAAATTGACCTCGCTTGCGACGGATATAAACGCATATAATATGCGGCTTAATACCTTATGAATACCATCGAGCAGCCAGTCAGAAAAACACCAAGGGTCTTTAATTGAAAAAATTAAAGGCTACCTCTCGGGCTATAGACCGACACTCAACGGGTCGCGACGTTCTACTAGGGAAGAAGTGCACGCCGACAACATCTTGCAATAAAATATATAAGAATGTACAAGCAATACTACAAGTAGTAACCTATATCATAACTTATATATATACAAAATGAGCTGACGATGAATCTCCCCATTCGATCTTTTGGGTTTCTCAGGTTTACCCCTGAACGGTTTCACGTACTCTTGAACTCTCTCTTCAAAGTTCTTTTCAACTTTCCCTCACGGTACTTGTTCGCTATCGGTCTCGTGGTCATATTTAGCCTTAGATGGAGTTTACCACCCACTTAGAGCTGCACTCTCAAGCAACCCGACTCTAAGGAGAAATCCTCCTGAAATGTATTTCGATCACTACGGGCCTGGCACCCTCTATGGGTAAATGGCCCCATTCAAGATGGACTTGGATACAAAATAACATTACAGGATAAATGGATCCTCCCAAACACTACATTTCCCAACAACATAATTGTGGGATTCAGTGCTGGGCTTTTTCCTGTTCGCTCGCCGCTACTAAGGAAATCCTAGTTAGTTTCTTTTCCTCCGCTTAGTAATATGCTTAAATTCAGCGGGTAGTCTCACCTACTCTGAGGTCGTCATGTTAGAGAATTATATAAAAAAGTTATTGTTGCGAGCGCCTTTTATTTATAAAAAAAAAATCACATCCGTGTCTAAAAAAACATAACAAAACAAAACTTTAGAAATGAAAATCATGATCGGTCCAACTCGGAGAATGAGATCTCTGGGACTCGATGATTAACACCACAGTGATATATAATTTGTGGATTTCATTTCACAAAGTTTGTTCTCGTTAATAACCATTTTTAGACAACTGACAATGGGCTATAATCAAATATATTAACAACAACAACTTCTTTTTTTCTTTATATCGTCAAATAATATATGTGAAAAATTCATAATATATTATTTTTCAATACGTAATTTTAAATGACGTCGTATAATAATTTATATATATTTGAGAAGAAATTCAATCTCTCTCTCTCAATCAAATATTATTATCTTGACGAGCATTCAACTTTACACACGCTTGTACAATTTATCAAATATTTTTCTGTCATATATAGACAGATAAACACATATAAAATTGTAAGCAGTTTTTTTTAAAACAAACGACCCTCAGCTAGGCGTAGTCCGGGAATTGGATCCGTGGACCGCAATGTGCGTTCGAAATGTCGATGTTCATGTGTCCTGCAGTTCACAAGTTGACGCGCAATTAGCTGCGTTCTTCATCGACCCACGAGCCAAGTGATCCACCGTTCAGGGTAATCATAAAAAAAATTTTTTTTTTTTGAAAAATAACAGTCATTGAATATAAAAATATTCAATCCAATCTCGCAATCTTGTTTCAATAAAAAATACAAGATGCCTAAGCAAACACAAAATTCAATTTTATTACTATTCAGACTTGTGTTCACTTTACCGTACACGGAAAAAGAATATCAACTTTGAGAAC
>NW_026973987.1:20000-25000 GCF_034640455.1 Diachasmimorpha longicaudata | reverse complement strand
AAATAGCATCAACGTTCCAAGACATCATTGAAAATTAATAATATCGGTTACTTGATAAACTATAAAATAGTTGTATAGAATTTAGTTTAATTTTATGCATTCAATTATATATGAATATATATTTTTTTTAATTAAAAATTCTGTGATGCTATTTTTGCATACCAACAAAAATAGCATCAACGTTCCAAGACATCATTGAAAATTAATAATATCGGTTACTTGATAAACTATAAAATAGTTGTATAGAATTTAGTTTAATTTTATGCATTCAATTATATATGAATATAATTTTTTTCAATTAAAAATTCTGTGATGCTATTTTTGCATACCAACAAAAATAGCATCAACGTTCCAAGACATCATTGAAAATTAATAATATCGGTTACTTGATAAACTATAAAATAGTTGTATAGAATTTAGTTTAATTTTATGCATTCAATTATATATGAAGATATATTTTTTTTAATTAAAAATTCTGTGATGCTATTTTTGCATACCAACAAAAATAGCATCAACGTTCCAAGACATCATTGAAAATTAATAATATCGGTTACTTGATAAACTATAAAATAGTTGTATAGAATTTAGTTTAATTTTATGCATTCAATTATATATGAATATATATTTTTTTTAATTAAAAATTCTGTGATGCTATTTTTGCATACCAACAAAAATAAGATCAACGTTTCAAGTCATCAATAAAAATTAATAATATCGGTTACTTGGTAAATTACAAATTAGTTATATAGAATTTAGTTTAATTTTATGCATTCAATTATATATGAATATATATTTTTTTCAATTAAAAATTCTGTGATGCTATTTTTGCATACCAACAAAAATAGCATCAACTTTTCAAGTCATCACTAAAAATTAATAATATCGGTTACCTGATAAATTATAAATTAGTTATATAGAATTTAGTTTAATTTTATGCATTCAATTATATATGAATATAATTTTTTTCAATTAAAAATTCTGTGATGCTATTTTTGCATACCAACAAAAATAGAATCAAGCAAAAATATCACTTATTTTTCCAATTTTCGACTTGTAGAACGATCAAGTATACTATTCTTTGGATTCTAAGATTTTTTTCAAGTGATTATTTTCAAAGTTGGGAAAAATGAAAAATTATTCTAAGTCCCCATTCGTAGTTCTTTTTGATTCGTATTGCTTCGGCGCAAAGTAGGTAGGGACACTTATGGATTTCTCAATTTTTGGATAGGGACAGCCGGATAGCCGTCATTCAGCATAAAAGCTATTGTTATATGCATAGTTTGATGTGAGGAATGGGAATTGATTGAAATTTTCACCCGCCACTTGCCGGCTGGCCTGATTTTAAGGTTTGAGAATCTTGACAACGATTTTGCATACCGACAAAAATAGCATCAAGCAAAAATATCACTTATTTTTCCAATTTTCGACTTGTAGAACGATCAAGTATACTATTCTTTGGATTCTAAGATTTTTTTCAAGTGATTATTTTCAAAGTTGGGAAAAATGAAAAATTATTCTAAGTCCCCATTCGTAGTTCTTTTTGATTCGTATTGCTTCGGCGCAAAGTAGGTAGGGACACTTATGGATTTCTCAATTTTTGGATAGGGACAGCCGGATAGCCGTCATTCAGCATAAAAGCTATTGTTATATGCATAGTTTGATGTGAGGAATGGGAATTGATTGAAATTTTCACCCGCCACTTGCCGGCTGGCCTGATTTTAAGGTTTGAGAATCTTGACAACGATTTTGCATACCGACAAAAATAGCATCAAGCAAAAATATCACTTATTTTTCCAATTTTCGACTTGTAGAACGATCAAGTATACTATTCTTTGGATTCTAAGATTTTTTTCAAGTGATTATTTTCAAAGTTGGGAAAAATGAAAAATTATTCTAAGTCCCCATTCGTAGTTCTTTTTGATTCGTATTGCTTCGGCGCAAAGTAGGTAGGGACACTTATGGCTTTCTCAATTTTTGGATAGGGACAGCCGGATAGCCGTCATTCAGCATAAAAGCTATTGTTATATGCATAGTTTGATGTGAGGAATGGGAATTGATTGAAATTTTCACCCGCCAATTGCCGGCTGGCCTGATTTTAAGGTTTGAGAATCTTGACAACGATTTTGCATACCGACAAAAATAGCATCAAGCAAAAATATCACTTATTTTTCCAATTTTCGACTTGTAGAACGATCAAGTATACTATTCTTTGGATTCTAAGATTTTTTTCAAGTGATTATTTTCAAAGTTGGGAAAAATGAAAAATTATTCTAAGTCCCCATTCGTAGTTCTTTTTGATTCGTATTGCTTCGGCGCAAAGTAGGTAGGGACACTTATGGATTTCTCAATTTTTGGATAGGGACAGCCGGATAGCCGTCATTCAGCATAAAAGCTATTGTTATATGCATAGTTTGATGTGAGGAATGGGAATTGATTGAAATTTTCACCCGCCAATTGCCGGCTGGCCTGATTTTAAGGTTTGAGAATCTTGACAACGATTTTGCATACCGACAAAAATAGCATCAAGCAAAAATATCACTTATTTTTCCAATTTTCGACTTGTAGAACGATCAAGTGTACTATTCTTTGGATTCTAAGATTTTTTTCAAGTGATTATTTTCAAAGTTGGGAAAAATGAAAAATTATTCTAAGTCCCCATTCGTAGTTCTTTTTGATTCGTATTGCTTCGGCGCAAAGTAGGTAGGGACACTTATGGATTTCTCAATTTTTGGATAGGGACAGCCGGATAGCCGTCATTCAGCATAAAAGCTATTGTTATATGCATAGTTTGATGTGAGGAATGGGAATTGATTGAAATTTTCACCCGCCAATTGCCGGCTGGCCTGATTTTAAGGTTTGAGAATCTTGACAACGATTTTGCATACCGACAAAAATAGCATCAAGCAAAAATATCACTTATTTTTCCAATTTTCGACTTGTAGAACGATCAAGTATACTATTCTTTGGATTCTAAGATTTTTTTCAAGTGATTATTTTCAAAGTTGGGAAAAATGAAAAATTATTCTAAGTCCCCATTCGTAGTTCTTTTTGATTCGTATTGCTTCGGCGCAAAGTAGGTAGGGACACTTATGGCTTTCTCAATTTTTGGATAGGGACAGCCGGATAGCCGTCATTCAGCATAAAAGCTATTGTTATATGCATAGTTTGATGTGAGGAATGGGAATTGATTGAAATTTTCACCCGCCAATTGCCGGCTGGCCTGATTTTAAGGTTTGAGAATCTTGACAACGATTTTGCATACCGACAAAAATAGCATCAAGCAAAAATATCACTTATTTTTCCAATTTTCGACTTGTAGAACGATCAAGTATACTATTCTTTGGATTCTAAGATTTTTTTCAAGTGATTATTTTCAAAGTTGGGAAAAATGAAAAATTATTCTAAGTCCCCATTCGTAGTTCTTTTTGATTCGTATTGCTTCGGCGCAAAGTAGGTAGGGACACTTATGGCTTTCTCAATTTTTGGATAGGGACAGCCGGATAGCCGTCATTCAGCATAAAAGCTATTGTTATATGCATAGTTTGATGTGAGGAATGGGAATTGATTGAAATTTTCACCCGCCACTTGCCGGCTGGCCTGATTTTAAGGTTTGAGAATCTTGACAACGATTTTGCATACCGACAAAAATAGCATCAAGCAAAAATATCACTTATTTTTCCAATTTTCGACTTGTAGAACGATCAAGTATACTATTCTTTGGATTCTAAGATTTTTTTCAAGTGATTATTTTCAAAGTTGGGAAAAATGAAAAATTATTCTAAGTCCCCATTCGTAGTTCTTTTTGATTCGTATTGCTTCGGCGCAAAGTAGGTAGGGACACTTATGGCTTTCTCAATTTTTGGATAGGGACAGCCGGATAGCCGTCATTCAGCATAAAAGCTATTGTTATATGCATAGTTTGATGTGAGGAATGGGAATTGATTGAAATTTTCACCCGCCAATTGCCGGCTGGCCTGATTTTAAGGTTTGAGAATCTTGACAACGATTTTGCATACCGACAAAAATAGCATCAAGCAAAAATATCACTTATTTTTCCAATTTTCGACTTGTAGAACGATCAAGTATACTATTCTTTGGATTCTAAGATTTTTTTCAAGTGATTATTTTCAAAGTTGGGAAAAATGAAAAATTATTCTAAGTCCCCATTCGTAGTTCTTTTTGATTCGTATTGCTTCGGCGCAAAGTAGGTAGGGACACTTATGGATTTCTCAATTTTTGGATAGGGACAGCCGGATAGCCGTCATTCAGCATAAAAGCTATTGTTATATGCATAGTTTGATGTGAGGAATGGGAATTGATTGAAATTTTCACCCGCCAATTGCCGGCTGGCCTGATTTTAAGGTTTGAGAATCTTGACAACGATTTTGCATACCGACAAAAATAGCATCAAGCAAAAATATCACTTATTTTTCCAATTTTCGACTTGTAGAACGATCAAGTGTACTATTCTTTGGATTCTAAGATTTTTTTCAAGTGATTATTTTCAAAGTTGGGAAAAATGAAAAATTATTCTAAGTCCCCATTCGTAGTTCTTTTTGATTCGTATTGCTTCGGCGCAAAGTAGGTAGGGACACTTATGGATTTCTCAATTTTTGGATAGGGACAGCCGGATAGCCGTCATTCAGCATAAAAGCTATTGTTATATGCATAGTTTGATGTGAGGAATGGGAATTGATTGAAATTTTCACCCGCCAATTGCCGGCTGGCCTGATTTTAAGGTTTGAGAATCTTGACAACGATTTTGCATACCGACAAAAATAGCATCAAGCAAAAATATCACTTATTTTTCCAATTTTCGACTTGTAGAACGATCAAGTATACTATTCTTTGGATTCTAAGATTTTTTTCAAGTGATTATTTTCAAAGTTGGGAAAAATGAAAAATTATTCTAAGTCCCCATTCGTAGTTCTTTTTGATTCGTATTGCTTCGGCGCAAAGTAGGTAGGGACACTTATGGCTTTCTCAATTTTTGGATAGGG
>NW_026973987.1:10000-15000 GCF_034640455.1 Diachasmimorpha longicaudata | reverse complement strand
TGCGAGTTGCATGACAGGACAATTGCCTCTGTCTTGCTCCTCGACAGTTCGAGCTTCGCTGACGCGCACCACGACGCGATGTGTTCGGCGACGGCTCGGCCTATCCTCTCTATTTCCTTACGCGAGTCGGCCGATACGACCGCGATAAGGTCGTCCGCGTAGGCGACTTCGATATCGCCAAAATTCTGCTCGATGCTCTTGAGGAGGGCATCGAACATGAGATTCCAGCAAGCGGGGCCCAGGACTGATCCTTGTGGACAGCCCCGGGTGGCCGGCTTGGAAACCTCTTGGTCGCTCCAGGCGATCTTGACAGTCCGATTGTCAAAGTAGCTCCGGAGCACTTCAAAGACATTCTTCGGACAGTCTCGATCCGCCAAAGACTGGAGGACTAGGGGCCACCACACGTTGTCAAAGGCTCCTGAAATATCGAAAAGGAGTCCAATGACGTACCTCTTGTCGTTACCGCGTTCGACTAATTCACGCAACTCTACTATCGCGTCTTCCGTGGAGCGTCCAGGCAGAAAGCCATATTGACGTCCTGATACTTTGTCCTCAGTAAGGACTTTCGCCATAAGGATCCCGTGCAGGACCTTTTCGAAAAATTTCCCGACAACCGACAAGAGGCAAATGGGACGGTAGGATTTGGGGTCGGACACATCCTTGTGAACTCCTTTGAGGAGAGCACGAAGTGTGCCGACTTTCCAAACGGTGGGGAAAACGCCGTGCTTAAGGCAGGCGTTGAAAAGTCGCGTGAAGATGTGAGGCATCCTCATGACCGCTACTTTTAGGACCCTAACTTCAACTAAATCGCATCCTGGGGCTTTGTCGTTCTTAAGGGACTTTACGAGACCCTTAAGTTGGTCGTCCGTCAAGTCTCGTGCGTCCAGTAGGTAGGGACACTCAATGCGGTATTGTGAAAACAACCTTGCCAGGTTATGGTTTTCGGAAACCTCGCATGGCCTATTAATGTACTCTACTTACATAATAACAAACACTTAGGCCATTACCCACTGCCAAGGGGGGGGGTTGGAAAAATCCATACTGTCGGCCGGTTCAGATGGCCGAAGGACACTTTGCAACCATGACGGCGCCAGGTCACAAGTGACTGACGCAGGCATGGCTCCCGCGGGGAACCTCGGGGCGGTGGTCCTTGGTGTCAGCCTGACACCCAGAATGTGAAAAGTGGATAAGGGTTTTTTGGGATTAAAAGAAATAGAATAGAAGAAGAGGAAGAAAAGAGAAGAGGTGACTCTAATACTCATTCATATCTCCAACCGGGACAGGGTTACCCGGAGAAGGTTACCGGGTTCCTATCCCACGACTCTCGTCTCCGACAACGAGAGCTGGTTGGTCCCATTCATTCATTCACTCATCGTCGCCGCGATTTCTAATTTCCGCGTACTCTTCCACGCATTTTAGCCACATGCATTCCTTGCAAAAATCCGCGAACACGGCGAATGACTCCCTGGACGACACTAGCGCTTGTGCCGCCTGGGGCCATGGGCGATTCCCGATTATTCCCGCGATGCACTCTCGCTGTGGTGCATATATCGGACAGTCCATGATGAAGTGCTGGACTGTGTCTTCAGCCTGGTCGCACTCGCAGTTGCGTGACTGGGCAAGGCACCGGTCATGAAGATAAGACCGGAATTGCCCATGCCCTGTCAGGACCTGCGAAACCCAGTGGTCGCACTCGACCCACTTAGCGTCCAGGCGCGCCGCAGTATCGGGGAAGAACGCGAAGGTGTTCCTCCCGGTTGAAGCCCGCTCAAACCTATCCCTCCAGAGATTCCGGATCTCTGCCTTTATATCCTCGACGGCCTCGATCGGGCGGCCGTTGTCATCAACGCGCGGATTCGCGGGGTCTATATGAACATCTCCTATTCTGACCGGAATGCCTTTCTTGGCTTGGTAGCGCGCTGCTCTTTCCCTCAATAATAGGTCCACAGGAAGCACCCCCGCCGCTGCGCAGAGTGCTTCGTGTGAAGCCGTCCTATACGCGCCAGTCACCGTCAGCAGCGCGCTCCTCTGCGCGGTACGGAGTTTCTTCCAGTCGTACGGTGTGCAACGGTCCACCCACCCGTGGGCTGCATACGACGCGACAGCCTGAAAAACGCCCTGAAAAACGACTTTAACCGATCGGTATCGGAGCCCCCAATGCGTGTGCATTAGGGCCGATAGCCGAGTGAAAAGGACTCTGGCCTTTTCCTGTATATATTTTGTATGGGTCCGGACCCGCATGTTTCTATTAAAATGTACCCCGAGGTACCTCACGCTCTCCTTGAATTTAATTTTCTCCCCGGCGAGCCTAATCTCGGGTGGGCGGATATCCAACACCGGTTTCACGCGTCGGCGTGTTCTTCGCGCCCGATCCCACCTGTACCGCACCAGCGGCGCTCTCTTCTGCGAGTTGCATGACAGGACAATTGCCTCTGTCTTACTCCTCGACAGTTCGAGCTTCGCCGATGCGCACCACGACGCGATGTGTTCGGCGACGGCTCGGCCTATCCTCTCTATTTCCTTACGCGAGTCGGCCGATACGACCGCGATAAGGTCGTCCGCGTAGGCGACTTCGATTTCGCCAAAGTTCTGCTCGATGCTCTTGAGGAGGGCATCGAACATGAGATTCCAGCAAGCGGGGCCGAGGACTGATCCTTGCGGACAGCCCCGGGTGGCCGGCTTGGAAACCTCTTGGTCGCTCCAGGCGATCTTGACAGTCCGATTGTCGAAGTAGCTCCGGAGCACTTCAAAGACATTCTTCGGGCAGTCTCGATCCGCCAAAGACTGGAGGACTAGGGGCCACCACACGTTGTCAAAGGCTCCTGAGATATCGAATAGGAGTCCAATGACGTACCTCTTGTCGTTACCGCGCTCGACTAATTCACGCAACTCTACTATCGCGTCTTCCGTGGATCGTCCAGGCAGAAAGCCATATTGACGTCCTGATATTTTGTCCTCGGTAAGGACTTTCGCCGTAAGGATCCCGTGAAGGACCTTTTCGAAAAATTTCCCGACAACCGACAAGAGGCAAATGGGACGGTACGATTTGGGGTCGGACACATCCTTGTGAACTCCTTTGAGGAGAGCACGAAGTGTGCCGACTTTCCAAACGGTGGGGAAAACGCCGTGCTTAAGGCAGGCGTTGAAGAGTCGCGTGAAGATGTGAGGCATCCTCATGACCGCGACTTTTAGGACCCTAACTTCAACTAAATCGCATCCTGGGGCTTTGTCGTTCTTAAGGGTCTTTACGAGACCCTTAAGTTGGTCGTCCGTCAAGTCTCGTGCGTCCTCTGTATGAACCCTTAGGTTCTTCACGCGTTCGCGGATGTCTCTCTGTTCCGGTGTGTCGGCGTTGGGGTCGTCGTCGGGTACGTGTGTGTCCAACAGTACCTCAGCAGTCTCACGCATTGTAAGTGTCGTGCCATTCGCGGTCCTAAGGGTGCTGAGTACCGTGCCTACACGCAATTTATCAGCGGCATATTTGTAATGGAAGCCCCAGGGATTCGCATTACTTTCGGTCGTTATGTAACCCCGCCAGCTATTTTCTTTAGTTGTCCTAAGTAGCCTGGTATACGATCGCAGGACTACACGATACCTACTCTGTTTAATTTTTCGCGCGTCAGGGTTAGTCTCCCTTCGGTAGCCGTTTCGGAGACGACTGACCAGTTTGCGTTTGCTGGTCAGCTCCTCGGTCCACCACGGATTCGCGCGACGGTAATGTCTGCGGCGCGGCATCGAATCTTGGCAGGCTTTGGTGAGTACGTCACCCAGTACTTCTGCCATTCTCTCAACATCCGCTGTAGAATCCAGCGGATGGTCCACGAGTTTCTCACGGGCCTCCTCATCGAGGGTCGCCTCGAACTTTTCCCAGTCGGCCCGACGAACGTTGAACCGCATGGTAGAGCCCTCGCCGACTCCCGAGTTATTGACGCGCTGTGAGGAACTGCGGATTGCTAAACGAAAGAAAACCGACGTGTGGTCACCGGTGGACCACTCGTCCTCCAACCTCCATGCACGTATGAATTTATACATGCCAGGGGTGGCCAGTGTGACGTCGATGAACGACGTACCTGCGGCACTCCTGAAGGTTGGGCCCTGCCTAGCATCATTCGCGACGCGGAGACCGAAAGACTCTATGAGCTCACCCAGGAGGACACCACGGTCAGTGGTCCTGGGGCTCCAAAGGGAGTGTTGGGCGTTCGAATCGGCCGCCACCAGAACGCGGCGACCCCTGAGACAGCTGAGAACCTTTTCAAGCTGCCTCAGGTGGATTTCTATGTCGTCCGAGTATTGAAAATAACTGGAGACGACGAAGAAGGATCCACCGGGGACGCGGGCTTCAGCACAAACGCAATGTGCATTACTTAATTGGGACACGTAAGCAATCTCCACGATGGAGTTGCACGCAACGACGGCCGCCCACGGTCGCTCCGTTGAGCTCGCGGCAATACGCATTCCGACTCCTAGGCCGCGGATGGCCCAGGTGTTCGCCTCACGAATGGCATACGGCTCTTGGAGCAACAATATGTCCAGACGCTCTTTGCGAATTAACTGGAAGACCTCCCCGGTTACTGCAATTGAGCGGGACATGTTCAATTGCAGTATTCTAACGTCGCGTTGCGCGCCCGGTCCCTCGATCGCAGGGGTCCGGGGAGGATGACCTATTGGAACGGGGGGTACCGGTGAGCCTCCGGTCGCGACGCGATGACTATCGATCCTACTTAGACTAACTTGGCACTCGCGAACCCTACCTAATAAATGAGTGGACTCACCGGTTGATGATCTTGAAGATCCCGGCGTTGGCTGGCTCGGATGCGCAGTCACTCCTTCGTCCTCTGCGACGTCCTCGTGGACAGCACGAAGGCTGGAACCTTTCCCTCGTCGGGAGGGCAGTACCCCGGCGCACGGCGGGCGACTACGAACCCTTGAGGGCACCACCCTCCTTGGGTCCCTCGATGTAGTCGCTGCTGGTGTTGTTCCTCTGGCATGCTGGGAAGCGA
>NW_026973986.1:17500-32456 GCF_034640455.1 Diachasmimorpha longicaudata | reverse complement strand
CACAGGGTCGGGACCATGTCCAGGGGACACGGTCGGCAGGGTAGACACCTCCAATGCATGCATCTGTATGCGGTAATATCTCCAGGAGCTCAAGGGTATTCATAGAACGTCGGTAATCCGGGAAATGAGCGTTGGTCTCGTTCAGCAGGTTGAATGCAACTAATGCAATCTTATTCTGCGCTCCCATTAAGTAGCCCTCCATTTTCATCCACTGTAGTCGACAATAACCTGCCTTGTGGAATCAATTTCTAGCAAATTGTCATATTCGGCGTACAATAGACAATTTACATTCTGCTCTGTTGCTCTATTGAAGCGAACTTCAATGCGAATACTTCCACTTTTCACCAGATTCCAATGGCCAGCGGAACTTGCAGATAAATCAGGAGTCAGATCGAACGCGAACAAGCAAAATCCATCGGAATAGGCCGGACGAGAGATGCTATTTCCATGGTCGCTGAAATGTGTTCCAGTACCAGCAAATAGGGTGTTGAATGCCTCCACATCTAGGCACGCACCAGAGGTGAAACTTGGCTGCAGAGGTTTTGTAGGTACTTGGCGTCCATCGACATTCAGGCATAAAAAGTTTATCCCAAAATTTTGAAAGTTGAAGGGGTTCTTCTTTCTCGATCCGTTGAAACTGACATTGTCAACAAATCCCAGTATGATTCTTTTAGGTAGTTGACCCAAAATGGCATTGTCTATTGTCTCCCCCATAATCCCCCGATGGAGAACAAAAGATTTGACCTCCACCCGTGTCAAAGGATATTTCGCAGTTGTCTTTGCAAGCGTTTTAGCGTGAGCTATCAAAATTCCAGGGCTGAGTTTCACACGGCGAACTATCAAGGAGGCTTCTTCTATATGCACCTTATAATGCAGGGGAGTGGAGTCCATAAGGCAAAAGTCGTCCTTTGCACGGATAAGACGAACGCGTAGCTCTACGCCATTCATCAAAAACTTGTCTTGATTGAACACGTCACAATGTAAATGTCCCAGTAGATCAAATGCTTTACCACCTTTAGTAATTGCCTGACGTACGGCTAGTCCATCGTTGTTTCTTGCATCAGCCGCCGTTACAGCAATAGAATCCATTGCACCATAGCTATCCGTAGCCCAAAGAGACATCCCAAGATGTGAGGACTTTGCATCGGTTCCATAGTTTAGTAATGTTTCAATGTATGCTCTATAAGCGTACAGGTTATTTGGAGGCGTAACAACTTTTTGGTTGAAATATACATCCACTTGGTTAAACATTGAATGTAAAAAGTTATTCACAGGCCCAACAGAGTCGTCTATACCAGCAGAGCCATCGGATTTCAGGATTCTGGCGCGAACTTTGATCATGGTATGTGCCAAATCAATATATTCTTCTCCATGGCCTGGTACGATGAATTCAATTGGGGCATCGTCCGACAGCGTAGATACAGGATTATAATAAACAAATTGAGAATTTTCAATACTTGTTTGGGTAGGTGGTATGGTAAATAGGTCCAGCTCCGACTTCACACACTCAGAAGAGTGCGAATGTAGAAACGACATGATGATTAGTTGAAAATATCGTACAAATCACGAGTCTTCCGCTTTGATTTATGTCTCGGTACTTTTTTCACTTTCTTGCTTCTTTTGTTTGCAACGGGCCTTTTCTTTTTATTCTTCCGAGTTTTGGATGTCTTGGCAGATCCACGGCCAGTGAGCTTATGAGAGGCGAGGCGTTTACGCTTCCTCTTATATCCTGAGCCACGCATCATGGTCCCAATTTTGTCCTGGGCCCTCCTTTTCAATTTCAGCCCAGACTCGGCTAATCGGTTTTCCAGCGCCACCTTTAAGGGCTTGCCATTTGTCACTACATCCCCAACAACGTTAATACCCGCATTGAGAGCTTCTTTACCGACAGCTCGGGCTGCGCTTCCCAGATAGGGCAGAATGCGTCGAAACAGACCTCCAAGGAAAGCACCAATTCCATGACCTCGTTGATAAGGACTTCCAACGAATATCCTTCCAAAATCATTATATCGGTCCACTGTTCCTCCACCAGCTTGGTTTGCGTAATATGCAATGTACGGGCTCATTTTTTAGTCAATCAATCCTCTTGAAATGAAGCGTCACGTTCAAAGGACCATACTCGAATGGAATCATATCACCCTGATTGCATCTTATATCTATTTCAATTGTGCGAAATGAATACCTCATCAACGGAATATAATGAGGAGTGGAAAACGTAGTACAGTGCATGGCCCCATAGGTATACGTAGAAGCGCTGAATGGTATCACTCGTAACAGAGATGACTGCACGTCACCTGTTACGGAGGGTACACAAAGATCGCTGTAGATGAACAAATTCGCAGGTAAACCTCTGGCCAAACTTGCTGGTGAAGATCCTTGACAATACGGCCTGGCGTTTGTGAGGCTGTGTATACCTCTCTCAAATCCCAACATATCGGATACTTTATCGGAAAAGTCTATTGTATGAACTGTGCTAGTGCAGTTCCTGGAGGTACAGTGTTTTACAATTTTCACAAAACCTTGTTGCGCTAAATATTCAAATCGGATATGAGTACTCAAAGACGGAAAAGTATTCATGAACCCCACTAAATCTGTTATATCTTTGAAAACTGCAGTAGGTAGAAAAAATGTTTGTAGTGCGTTTACCTTACTCTTATTGGGGATTGGATTACTAACGAAATTGATTGGAGAATCTTTTCCATTACGTATATGTAAAAAATTGCAAGGAAACTGTATTTCACTCAGACCCACTACCCATTCTCCTTCCAGTTCAACTTGTTTTGGAAGCAAGGTCGTGAATTTCGATGCTGTATTATCAGGATGATAGCTCATGCTGCTGTTGCTGGGGAGCACCATATAAAATTCGTTTCTCTTCATTTTTTCCCAATTGCATGCAGTTCTGCAGCAGGTATCCAAGAATCAAACTTATCAGGATATCCTTCCCAATGAACAAGAACCTGCTTATTTTTTCCTTTTCCCTTGGAGCGTATGACACGTTCCACTATGAACTCGTCCTTGTCCGTTGGTTTATTGACAAGCACCAATTCTGGTTCGTAGAAAAATCCCTCAATTGGTTCGTCAGCAAAATCCATCAACTCGTATATCGGCAATGATTGTTTGAAAACGGCTTTCGTTATTTTGAATATTTCTTTACTCCAATTAGTTTCATATCCTTTCTCAAAGATGCCTTTCGTTCGACTGATGCGTACATAGTCACCAACTTTATATTTAAAGGATTCTTTACGTGGTTTCTCCGTCTTGAATCGACTTTGTATATTACGCCATACGTATGGTGCATTATCCATAGTCACAGCCGCAGGCGCCATCTTTATTGAAGAATGTCGCGAGTTGTTATAAGACTCGACAATTTGCTTCAAAACATCTGTATACTTATATGTTCGACTATGTGTAAAGTAACGCCACATACGTTCCTTCAATGTCCGATTGAAGCGCTCCACAACTGCAGCTTTTATGTCGGGATTACGTGCAACACGAAATTTTATTTTCTTATCAGAAAAAAATTTTTGGACACTGTTGGCCATAAATTCTTTTCCCTTGTCCGTTTGTATCGAAACAGGAATGCGCCCTCCATTTGTATCCATTATACGTTTGAAAGCTTCAAGAACCTGTGATGCTGATTTGTCTTTCAATGGCTCTACCCAGGCAAATTTACTCAAGACATCAATAACTACAAGTAAATATGAAACCCCATCATTATATGTTTTTAATGATCTCAATTCAACTAAGTCAGCCTCCCACACATCATCAATGTTGGTTACTGTATAATGAAGACGCGGAAATTTACGCTTAATGGGTCTATGAAGGGTATAAGTGTTCTGAGCATTAAGCCAATTTTTTATTTCACTTTCAGGTATTTCTTTCTTATATTTTGACAAAATATTTCGAGCCCCTGTGTATGCCTCAGGCTCTGGAAGGTCAAAATATGTCCTCGAGAGTTTTTCATTGTTCAAAACGGAAGCCATGATGTAACTTTGTCGGTTTTCGCAGTGTAGGGAGAACTAAGCCGGGGTTTTTTCGAGTTTTTACGGGGGCGATGAACAGGAGGAGTGCGTGATCTATAGCTTTTCCTTCTTCTATCTTCGTCTACGGAACTCTCGTCCTCTGAAATTTCAGGTTCTCTTCGATTCCTAATGTCTGGCAATGCTGGTGGAGACTGATGAAACTTGGGATTACCCAGAAACTCCCGAGGGGTGTTCAGGCTTTGGAGATAAACGGCAAAATGCTCCCATCCTTTAGCTGAATATGTTTTCCGTGCTCTGACAACATCTTGTATGAGATCCACAATATTGACACCAGGAAATGTCTGTCCATCCAAAGTCACTTGTCCTTTTGAATTCCATTTGAGTCTGTTAGCAGTATCAATGGCGTCAATGTATTCTAGTATACCAGCGGCTTTTCGCTGATATACTTTAGGTACAGTAGCAACAATAGCTTTTGGGTCGTATCGTTCAGCGGTTTCAGTTTCGCCGTGGGCCTCCGTTTCTAACACCGGCGTTTTAGTTTGTTCTGTATAAAACAAATATCGCCTCAGAACGTCGTTATACAACTTCCATTTTTCATGGTCATCTCTAGGGCTTTTCGAATTTAAAATTTCCAATAGCTGGGTATCTAATCTGCTTGTAACAGTGCCTGGAGTTTGCGCTGATGGCTGAATTTCTTTAGCCAATTCCGTTAAAACATGGTGAGCATCAACATGTGAAGAATTTTTTTTTTTTAGACGCTCCACACTCTCCTCTGGTACAAGAATCATTTTACGTGCATGTTCCATCCTTATACAATGGCTGAGATAAGTGCGCTTATCAGAGGACCCAATAGCATCGGCAAAATTGAACCACCTTTCTGATTAATGATTTTTTTCTTGCTGCTTAAACTTTGTTTTTTATCGGCAAGTTTTCTCAATAGTTTTTTATGTTTGCACAGTTTTGATTTCTCACAATTTTTCAAAGGAATATTTCCGTGTAATAAATTTAAAGCACACTCGCAAATGCAGCGAATTAAATCTTTATTAGCGTGTTGTATTATTACCCGGCGTAGCCTGGGTGGTGCGTAGATGAGAGCGTGTAATAAGGCTGTATTCTTTTCTCCAAGCGACTTGCGAACAGAGCCGCTTTCAGAACGACTTCTCGTTGCCATCACACATGAACGACTGGTACACTCCGTGATGCCCCTCCTCCTTTTATATTGCGATCCTTCCGCGGAATATAAACATAATGATGGGGATCACTGGGGAATACATTGGTACGAAACCTACAGTTTTCAGGAGTCGATTGTTTCAAATCTAGCAACAAATAGCCATGAGCTGCCGAAGTTGCATCAAAATAGGCTTCTTGCAGAAATTTTGGATCTTCTGGGTATATTTGACGAGCCAAATGGGCAATTTGTGCACGATCTCTGGGATTTTTAAATACGACGATGTAATTTGTATTCAATGAAATGTCTCTCTGTCCTTTGCCTTGGTGGAATAAATTTTGAGATAGAAACATTACACTGAGATTTTTATGATGGCTTCCTTTTGTAAATAAATCAACTATTGCACCATTCGAAGATTCCCGCATCAAATCGTCCACGACAACCAATTTTGGCTTATTATCATCAAAATCTCCAGATCTTGGTAGGCCTTCACGAAATTCGACAAAATTATTATCATAATCCGAATATCCATTCTGCCACTCAGCGTAATAAAAGATCACTTTTTCAATTTGTGTATCGCACATTTGCTTAATTTCCTTCAAAAACCTTTTAACAAAAAATGTTTTTCCACAACCCGTGGGACCACAAATCATTGCAGTAAAGGGATGTTTCCACCTCGTGTCCATATTGCCTTCTGATTAATCATGCCTAAAATCTCATCATTTTATACAATTTTACGATATCCGAAAATATGGATTTGAAAATGCTAGAGAGGGGCGTGACGTAATGCACCTGTATTGGGGTCAAGTGGGCTTGCCTATGACTAGGACAAGGACAATGCGCGTAGGCGGGGGCAGGTAAAAAAGGCGAAGAAGTGCAGTAGCCCCCCTGTGGCGCCAACAGTAAAACCCCTGACTTTTCCCAATATAGCCCGAATTTTCTCGCACTAACTGCAGTCGTCCAAGGGACATTCACAATGTCGGACCCAAACGATTTAGCGGGGCCCAGTGACCCGTCCGAAGAAAATACTACACCTCCACAGGGAGATTTTGATTGGATAAATAATTTTGATCTTGAGTTATTCGGTGATTTTGCCATTGAAAATAATTTTGATGGAGATTTATTCGAAAATTTTAATTCTGCGCTCTTTGATATTCAATGTGGTGGTGGTGAAAATGTTGTGAGTGACCCTAAGGCTTTGGAAGCTGTTGAAGAGTTTAATCTAGATTTACTAGATCAGCAGAATGGTAAGTATCTAGCTTCATACCTTTTTATAATACCGAGAAAAAATTTTAGGCATATTTTTTTATTGAAAAATACTAAACCCAATTTCAGATCAACAAAATGGCCGCGAAGAAGAGATTGAAAATCGATTGCCGGCCTTAAGGACAATACGACGATCACGCCAGAGACTTCCACGTTTCAAACTCGACACACATGTGATGGAGTTTGCAATCAACCCTTTACCTGAAAGTCGTGACCCTGCCGACTGGGTTGAAGAAGCTTTTCGTGATGTCTATAATAAAATTATTGAGGCTGGAGGACGTGGTATGAATCGAATGTGCCTTACATTCAATTTTGCAAATATGCAAAGAGACAATGCCTGGATAAGTCCACGTGCGATCAAAGGATATGAGTTTCAAGATCTATGGAATCTTGTTAGTTCTATCGCGCAGAGCGCAAACGGTTTCGGATGTGCCGATAAGTTTTGGATCAAACTTCACGTGGCTGAAGCCCCGGTAGGTCAAGGTTTCCTTGAAAACGGCATGAAAAGAGGGTTTAGTAGAAAATGTATCCTTCAGATTTCGAATGAAGATGGCTTGTGTCTAGCCCGATCACTTGTTGTGGCCAAAGCACATGCAGAAAAATTAAAAACCAGAGCTGATAAGGGCAAGATCCACGAGGTATGGCAGGCAATCCGGCAATGCAAGGGAAAAATGCAACGTAAGGAGGCCGAAAGACTAACTCGAAGGGCAGGAGTCATTGCTCCTGACGAAGGCTGTGGTCTACAGGAAGTTGCTCAATATCAGCGATACTTGGCTGAAGAAGGATGCCTTATCAAGGTCTATTCCCTCATGAGAAACGGAAAAGATCACCCTGTGCTCTACGATGGTACACCTGAATTGATTAGCAGAAAGATGACCGTCCGATATACCTTACCGATTGTGTATTATCCTGAAGAGAACCACTATGAGCCAATCCAAAATTTACCTTCATTCTTTGGCGTGAAGTATTATTGCGAGCATTGTAACAAACCTTACACTACGCAAGGACATGTTTGTGATAGGACTTGTGATAGGTGTTTGAAGAATCCTCCGTGTGACTCTACGATTGTTGATAAAATAGTGTGTGACGATTGTAATCGAGAGTTTCACGGGCAATTGTGCTTCGATCAACATAAGAAACCAGGATCTTTCAGCGGAAATAACCCCACCGTCTGTGACTATATAAAATTGTGTGGCCAATGTAATACGAAAATTGATCATCGCAAAGCTCAGAATCATGTGTGCCATAAATATTATTGCAACGTATGTCAAAAGGACGAAGATAGTTCTCATCTCTGCTATATGCCCACCTTAAAAAGCAAGAAAAAATTGACTTTGAAACGCGTGGCGTTTGTTTTCTACGACTTTGAAACCAGACAGGATGAGCTTCTGCAAGGAACTACAGATGTCAACGTACACATTCCTAATCTTTGCGTTGCACAAACTGTGTGTGACCGCTGTGCAGATATGACCGACGATGACATTGTGAACGCAAACGATAATCACGGAAATCCATGTGGCGTTTGTAAACATCGGGAAAATGTTTTCGATGGTGAGGATCCTGTGCGAGGATTTGTTGATTACATCACGTCGATGGGTAAGACGTATAAAAAAGTAGTTTGTATTGCACATAACGCGAAAGGCTATGATTCACAATTCGTTTTGAGAGACGTCATGAAACGCATTAACAGTCAAATTAAAGCGATAATTAACGGAACAAACATTATCTTGATGGATTTTGGGGATAATAAATTTATAGACAGTTTAAATTATTTTCACATGGCTCTTGCAAGTTTACCGAAAGCTTTTGGATTGGGGAATATAGCGAAAGGCTATTTTCCACATTTTTTCAATACAAAAGACAATCAAAACTACGTAGGGCCTATACCTGATAGAAAATATTATGGTGCTGACACTATGGGAGTACAAGATCGTGAAAAATTCTTATCCTGGTATAATGATCGTGTCGAAGAAGATTATGAATTTGATTTTCGTAAAGAAATTCTTCATTATTGCAGACTTGATGTTACAATTTTGAGACGAGCCTGTGTTGAATTTCGAAAACTGATTATGAATGCTGGAAATGTCTGTCCTTTTACAGAATGTGTAACGATTGCTTCTACATGCATGCGTATTTTTCAAACAAATTTCTTAAAAGACAAGCAGATAGGCATTATACCTCAGGGAGGATATCGGTTAGGGAAAACGCAGTCGAAAATCGCAATTGAATGGCTCTTGTGGCGCGAACATTGCGAGAATCATCGAATAATACATGCCGGACGAACTCGTGAACACAGAACAACTTCAGGCCTGCGTCTAGATGGTTTTTGGGAGGATACCGCGAATAATAATAAGAAATATGCATATCAGTTCCACGGATGTTATTGGCACGGATGCCCACGGTGTTTCAAATTCAATAGAGATAAAGAGTTAAGTCACAAGGATACACTAGAGAGCCGATATGAGAGAACAGGGGCGATTACCCGGGAATTGCGACACTCGGGTTATGAAGTCGTTGAAATGTGGGAATGCGATTTTATTCGTCAAAAAAAGACAGATCATGTGTTGGCGAATTTTGTAGAAAACGTTGATCAGCAAATGTTTATAGCTCTGGATCCGCGCGATGCATTTTTCGGGGGACGAACAGGAAATACCGTAACACATTATGATGTAAAAGATAATGAGAAAATTCGCTATGTTGACGTTTGTTCGTTATACCCATACGTTTTAAAGACAGGGATTTTCCCGATTGGACATCCCACTGTCCATGTGGGGCGTGATTGTCAGCTTATATGCCCTAATAATAATATTTCGCGGATAGAAGGTCTCGTGAAATGTCGCGTTTTACCCCCTCGTCAATTATTTCACCCTGTTTTACCAGTGAAAGCCCATGGAAAGTTACTGTTCCCTCTCTGTCGATCATGCTGCGATGATCTTGTACAAGACAATTGCCCTCATGATGATCCCGCTGATCGCGAATTTTTGGGAACTTGGGTCGCTCCAGAACTTCGTAAAGCCGTAGAAATGGGGTACAAAATATTAGAAATCAGTGAGCTTTGGGAGTATAAGAGTACTACGCGTTATAATCCTGTGACGCGAACAGGTGGATTATTTGCCGAATACATTAACACTTTTTTGAAAATAAAACAAGAGGCTTCGGATTGGCCTGCTGAGTGTGTAGATGATGAATCAAAGAATAGATATATTGCTGAATATGAGACGCGAGAAGGTATAAAACTTGACAAAGATAAAATTCAAAAGAATGCAGGATTAAGAGCCGTAGCAAAACTTTGTTTAAACTGTCTCTGGGGTAAATTTGGGGAGAGGGAGAACTTGACAAAAAAAGCTATTATTCGAACACATGAGGAATTTGCAAATATAATGTTTAATCCTGAAATTGAAGTAACAGGACTTGTTCCTGTCGATAACGACACTCTCTTCATGTCCTGGAAACATTTAAACGAAGCCGCGGAAATGTCCACTAAGGCTAATGTTGTTATTGCGGCTTATACAACCGCTCACGCGCGTCTAAAGTTATATTCTTATCTAGAAAAACAACAAGAACGTGTTTTATATTATGATACAGATTCGGTAATTTACGTCAGCGATGGATCAAATGAATTACCGCTAGGGAATTTTCTAGGGGATTTGACCGACGAAGTAGAGGGCTACGGAGAAGGAAGTTTCATTACTTCTTTTGTCTCTGGGGGGCCTAAATTTTACACTTATCGCGTAAAAAAACCGGACGGCAGTATCGCGGAAGTTAGTAAAATAAAAGGGGTTAGACTGAATTATGAATCGCGTAAACAAATTCATTACGACTCGATTCGCGCGCTCGTTGTCGATAAAGCAGATCCCTACCAGATCGACTATCATGGTATTCGTCGGACAGTGTATCATGACGTCATCACGAAACCTGAGAGTAAGATCGTACGTGCGACAGGCCCAAAACGGCGGCTTGATGGTTTTGCGACTCTGCCCTATGGTTTCAAAAAACCGCGATTTAACCGCTGCTAGTTGGCGCGCACTGTTTATTTGAAAATTAAGTATTTTATCAATTTAGATTGATTGTAGTAGTTTTGTATAATATTGTTATGCACGAAAAACGTTTGTAGGCCTGCATTATTTAATAATTAATTAAACAATTTAATGAGTAGGGGCTATTCCTCCACTCGCTTAATATTTATTTGTAGACTCGAATAGTTATTATTAAGGGATAGGGAATCGTTTGTTGATAATTAATATCCAAATTACATATTTTTAAGTTTATTTGTTCATTAGATATTAATTTTTTAAAAAATGGGCCCTACAGTGTTTACATTTGCGCAGAGCCTCCTGGTGTCAGGAGGCGGAACTACGTTTTTACCGACACTGTGGAATTCTGGGAATGTACGTTTGTGGGAGGGGTTACCGACTGTCAGGGGGGCGCCACCGTCAGCTTTGACTGGCCGGTTTTTAGCCGTTCGTATTTCGAATTGAAATACGAAGTTTCAAAAACCCGCGGCCCGCGAAAATGAAAATTATCTGTAAGAAAAATGTATGTTACACAAAGAAAAATAAATAAATAAATAAATAAAAACTAGAAAAGATTCTTTCTAAGGTTTTCCCCACCCGAATCCTATTTAATAATAATTTAAAAATAAAAGAAATAAGTGTTTAAAAAACAAAAAGGAACACAACTATTGATTTAAAAAATTTTTTTTATTAAAAAACTTAAAACTAAACTACATTTAATAATAATAATAAATCTAAATCTAAAATACTTTTTTTTTCTTAATATTTATACTTAAAACTAAGGGAAATAAATCCAGGGTAATAAATAAAAATAGAAAAAAGAAAATATTTATTAAAAAAATTTTATTAAAAAATAAAACTTAAAACTAAAATACAAATTTTTTTTTCTTTAAATTAAAAAATTTTTTTTTTGTTTCGTTTTCTAATTTAAAGCTAAGGGAATTAAATAAATAAATAAACAAGAAAATATTAATTTTTAAAATTTTATTTTATTCAAAAAAACTTAATCCTATATTACATTTTTTTTTAATTCTTTTTTTTTTAATTTATTATTGGGGGGGGGGGGGGCAGTGGCCTCAGTCCCACTGCTCCAGGTCCCAATTCTCCTGGGTCAGGTCGGGCTGGGTGGGCTCCTCCCCGAAGAGGATCCTGAGGGCCCAGGCATCCTCGACATCGTAGAGGGCGAGCACCTGCTCGCCCTCGGCCTCGAACTGGCGCGCCTCGCGCCTCACAGCGCGGACCCAGCGCGCTCTCGGGGTGTCCGGACCGACACCTCCTTCCCAGCGAGCCCCGGCCTGCAACAAAAAAGAAAAAATAAATAAATTAATTAATTTTATATAAATAGGAAAATAAGGAAGGGAAGAGGTGTATTTTAGGAGAGGACTGATGGGAATGACAGGATGGGTTTAAACGGGATAAAGGGGATAGAGAGATAGAGAGAGAGAGAGAGAGAGAGAGAGAGAGAGAGAGAGTGAGAGAGAGAGAGAGAGACAAAACTCACCATGTAGGCCTCGTCCTCGGAATCCGCCAACCATTTGGCGGCCCGGTTATGGAGATCCTGGATGGCGAAAATATTTTCGCCATCCAGGGTTTCACCCTCCGTATCCTCCCAGCGCAGCCACTCATTGGCTGCCCTGAGGTATTCCCTCTCCCTCCGGGTGGCCTGCATCTGTAAAATAAAAAAACACGATTAATTAAAAAATGAGAACAACAAAAACACGAAAAAATCAAAAACTAAAGCAAACAAAAAAGAATTTAAAAACTGAAAACTAAAACAAGCGAAAAAATTAAAAAAAACTAAAACAACTACCAAAAACGAACGAAAAAATACGCGGATTTGAAATTTAAAAAACGCGAAACTTATACCCCGCACCAAGAGGATATTAAAAAATATTAAAAAATTACACGAAAAACATAGAAAATGAAGCGCGGACGCGAAAAACTGAAAATTAAAAACCGCGAAACCTCACGAAAAACATGCAAAAGATATGTAAAAAACTTACCTCGCGGACGTAATCCTCCTGGCACGCTCCTGCACAGGTTACAACAACCATTTTTTTAAAAAAAACGAAAAACACAAAAAAAACACTAAAACTGGACACTGGAGTCCTCCGGATGACGATGGTGAAAGAGGGCGAGTAGTGGAACCTCACGGTTTATATAACTTTTGCCCCACTATTCGCCCTCAACCCTCTAACCCGTAAGTTAGAGGGAGATGAGGGTAAGGATAAAGGTAGGAAAGACGAGGAAAAAGTCAAAATTGTTCTCTAAACCTTCTAAACAACTAGAAGGAAAGAGACAATAAACGAAAGACTACAGGGCGCCGACGAAGAAGAAGCGAGAGAGAAATTTCTCCTAGCTTCTACGAGAAAAAAAAGGGCTGGGGACAGGAGAGGGAATATTGGGTCTTGCCTAGCAATAAAAAAAAAGTCAAGACTCACAGGTAATGCAATAAAATGTATGACTTTTATTTCAGCTATCCAAAAAATACAAAAATGTTTAATGAATTTTTAACCCGAACGGTTACTGGGTGATAACGGGGTGAAATCAAGACTCTGGATGGCCAATCCTTCATCATCATCATTCCCGCTTTGATCCAATTGCATCGCAATTTGATCAAGCTCTTTTTGACGCTGCGTTGGAGTGCATCGCACTTCGTAATCGTCCTCGCGATTCCTTTGTTCTAGATTCGCGCCCACCGCGACTAGAACGGCCTCGATTTCCTCGATAGTTTTTCGCGGTTCTGAAATGAAAAAAAATACAAGATTAGCTTAAATCAATCTAATCTCAAAATTCATATGATTGGTTGATTGAATATTTACTTTTCGGGGTTGAGGTCGCGAAATTCAATGATCCATGCTGAGCATCTTCACCCTCGCGTTCCAGGATTAAATTGATGACTGATGGAGTGCTGGGAATGATCTCGATCGATGAATCCAATTCCATCATGGGCTCAGGGATGATATCCTTCGATGTGAGGTCCTTGGATCGATTGTTTTCTGATTCGCGAGCTCTAAATTGTCTTTGTTTTTCCTTAGCTAGTTCGCGACGTTTTTCGCGAGCGATAAAGGCGGCCTTCTTTTTTTCCGCGAGTTTTAAACGTTTTTCGCGAGCTTGTATTTTTTTCAGATCCTTTTTCTTATCAATGTAGTTCACTTGATTGAATAAATCAAGATCTTTTTCTAACATATTAATCCATAACTTTTTTTCTTCTGTACTCACTTGCATGATTTCACTTGTTTTTTTATTATTGACTTTCAGGATTTTAGAGCCACTTTGAGTGCTACCGGGTGATTTATGGCCCAATCGTCTGGTTGAGTTTTTCTTCTTCTTTTCAACCTTTTGAAGGTCAAAGTCAATATTTATGACAGGACCTGTCTTGGAAATCTCATGTCTTTGGAGTTTCACTTTTTTCACTATTTTTTCAATTGATCTTTTCTCATCACTGTTATATTGCACTACACGATCACTAATTATCTTAATTCCATTTTTATTCGCGTTGTTTCCACAATATTTAGATTTTTTAGGTTTAAAAGTTCCAGGCTGATAACCTGATTGATAACTGGATTTTGGGGATGAGTTCACTTGACTTGATGTCATTTTGACGTAAAAAACGCAAATGCAGTAAAATGATCTCACTGGGGTCCTTGATGCATCCCTAGTTTAGAGGAGGGGCTAAGTTTTCCACACTTTTTTGAAGATTTGCCCTTGGTGGGGGGTCCTTTGCATACCTGATGGGGAAGGATGGCCCAGTTTTCCTTTTTTTTCGCCCCCCACTTGTTTTGCATTTGTTGGCTATTGAAAGGAAAGGTCAATGATTGGTCCCTTTCCTTTCTTGTAGACCAATGTCTCCTCCCCCGCAGGGAGATAATATTCTTCCTCACACGCCCTAAAAAAGTAGTACCAATAGAGTTTTTCCCCCACTCCTGCTTTGCATAATCTTGTGTGTTCTATGCAGTCGAAAAAACCATTTGACTTCGACATTTTATATAATAATACATCACTATTATGCACAATTGCTTTAGTAACCACAGCCAAAGTTTTTGCATTTTTCGCATATTTTCTTTCATTTAATAAATTCGCGATTGCAATGCTTCTCAGTGATGGAGGATTATATCTCATTTGAAAATTTGATTCGATTTCTCTATTAGATTCTGCAGGTTCTTCATTGTAACATACTTTAAAAGTCGTACACATGTCTATGCCCTCATCTTGAGAGTGTAATTTATCCCTGCGATATCTGATATGGATTTTATTCCATATTTCACCGAGAAATTTATATTTGCATACACAAGAAGGATCAACAAGGAAATCTTCCACTTCGCATTCCAATCCTGACCCTATCGCGATTTTCCGCGCTTTTGTTGGACTGCACATGTCATCACTATCTAGGTAATCATCATCGGTATATTTATCAACACATACGCGTACTCTTTTCTGGCGAAATTGAGGCTTTTGTCGTCCCTCATACGATTCGCGACCCGCGAGATATTTTTTAAGGGACTCTAAATCGTAACTTGCAAAGT
>NW_026973986.1:0-12500 GCF_034640455.1 Diachasmimorpha longicaudata | reverse complement strand
TCGTTGTCAAGATTCTCAAACCTTAAAATCAGGCCAGCCGGCAATTGGCGGGTGAAAATTTCAATCAATTCCCATTCCTCACATCAAACTATGCATATAACAATAGCTTTTATGCTGAATGACGGCTATCCGGCTGTCCCTATCCAAAAATTGAGAAAGCCATAAGTGTCCCTACCTACTTTGCGCCGAAGCAATACGAATCAAAAAGAACTACGAATGGGGACTTAGAATAATTTTTCATTTTTCCCAACTTTGAAAATAATCACTTGAAAAAAATCTTAGAATCCAAAGAATAGTATACTTGATCGTTCTACAAGTCGAAAATTGGAAAAATAAGTGATATTTTTGCTTGATGCTATTTTTGTCGGTATGCAAAATCGTTGTCAAGATTCTCAAACCTTAAAATCAGGCCAGCCGGCAATTGGCGGGTGAAAATTTCAATCAATTCCCATTCCTCACATCAAACTATGCATATAACAATAGCTTTTATGCTGAATGACGGCTATCCGGCTGTCCCTATCCAAAAATTGAGAAAGCCATAAGTGTCCCTACCTACTTTGCGCCGAAGCAATACGAATCAAAAAGAACTACGAATGGGGACTTAGAATAATTTTTCATTTTTCCCAACTTTGAAAATAATCACTTGAAAAAAATCTTAGAATCCAAAGAATAGTATACTTGATCGTTCTACAAGTCGAAAATTGGAAAAATAAGTGATATTTTTGCTTGATGCTATTTTTGTCGGTATGCAAAATCGTTGTCAAGATTCTCAAACCTTAAAATCAGGCCAGCCGGCAAGTGGCGGGTGAAAATTTCAATCAATTCCCATTCCTCACATCAAACTATGCATATAACAATAGCTTTTATGCTGAATGACGGCTATCCGGCTGTCCCTATCCAAAAATTGAGAAATCCATAAGTGTCCCTACCTACTTTGCGCCGAAGCAATACGAATCAAAAAGAACTACGAATGGGGACTTAGAATAATTTTTCATTTTTCCCAACTTTGAAAATAATCACTTGAAAAAAATCTTAGAATCCAAAGAATAGTATACTTGATCGTTCTACAAGTCGAAAATTGGAAAAATAAGTGATATTTTTGCTTGATTCTATTTTTGTTGGTATGCAAAATCGTTGTCAAGATTCTCAAACCTTAAAATCAGGCCAGCCGGCAATTGGCGGGTGAAAATTTCAATCAATTCCCATTCCTCACATCAAACTATGCATATAACAATAGCTTTTATGCTGAATGACGGCTATCCGGCTGTCCCTATCCAAAAATTGAGAAAGCCATAAGTGTCCCTACCTACTTTGCGCCGAAGCAATACGAATCAAAAAGAACTACGAATGGGGACTTAGAATAATTTTTCATTTTTCCCAACTTTGAAAATAATCACTTGAAAAAAATCTTAGAATCCAAAGAATAGTACACTTGATCGTTCTACAAGTCGAAAATTGGAAAAATAAGTGATATTTTTGCTTGATGCTATTTTTGTCGGTATGCAAAATCGTTGTCAAGATTCTCAAACCTTAAAATCAGGCCAGCCGGCAATTGGCGGGTGAAAATTTCAATCAATTCCCATTCCTCACATCAAACTATGCATATAACAATAGCTTTTATGCTGAATGACGGCTATCCGGCTGTCCCTATCCAAAAATTGAGAAATCCATAAGTGTCCCTACCTACTTTGCGCCGAAGCAATACGAATCAAAAAGAACTACGAATGGGGACTTAGAATAATTTTTCATTTTTCCCAACTTTGAAAATAATCACTTGAAAAAAATCTTAGAATCCAAAGAATAGTATACTTGATCGTTCTACAAGTCGAAAATTGGAAAAATAAGTGATATTTTCGCTTGATGCTATTTTTGTCGGTATGCAAAATCGTTGTCAAGATTCTCAAACCTTAAAATCAGGCCAGCCGGCAATTGGCGGGTGAAAATTTCAATCAATTCCCATTCCTCACATCAAACTATGCATATAACAATAGCTTTTATGCTGAATGACGGCTATCCGGCTGTCCCTATCCAAAAATTGAGAAAGCCATAAGTGTCCCTACCTACTTTGCGCCGAAGCAATACGAATCAAAAAGAACTACGAATGGGGACTTAGAATAATTTTTCATTTTTCCCAACGTTTAAAATAATCACATTGAAAATATCTTAAAATGGGAAAAATAGTATACTTCTTCCTTCTACAAGTCGAAGTATAGAAAAATCATTGAGTTTTCGTAGTTTCAGTCGATTTATCGTTAGCCAAGTACTAAGCAATACGAATCAAAAAGAACTACGAATGGGGACTTAGAATCATTTTTCATTTTTCCCAACGTTTAAAATAATCACATTGAAAATATCTTAAAATGGGAAAAATAGTATACTTCTTCCTTCTACAAGTCGAAGTATAGAAAAATCATTGAGTTTTCGTAGTTTCAGTCGATTTATCGTTAGCCAAGTACTAAGCAATACGAATCAAAAAGAACTACGAATGGGGACTTAGAATAATTTTTCATTTTTCCCAACGTTTAAAATAATCACATTGAAAATATCTTAAAATGGGAAAAATAGTATACTTCTTCCTTCTACAAGTCGAAGTATAGAAAAATCATTGAGTTTTCGTAGTTTCAGTCGATTTATCGTTAGCCATGTACTAAGCAATACGAATCAAAAAGAACTACGAATGGGGACTTAGAATAATTTTTCATTTTTCCCAACTTTGAAAATAATCACTTGAAAAAAATCTTAGAATCCAAGGAATAGTATACTTGATCGTTCTACAAGTCGAAAATTGGAAAAATAAGTGATATTTTCGCTTGATGCTATTTTTGTCGGTATGCAAAATCGTTGTCAAGATTCTCAAACCTTAAAATCAGGCCAGCCGGCAATTGGCGGGTGAAAATTTCAATCAATTCCCATTCCTCACATCAAACTATGCATATAACAATAGCTTTTATGCTGAATGACGGCTATCCGGCTGTCCCTATCCAAAAATTGAGAAATCCATAAGTGTCCCTACCTACTTTGCGCCGAAGCAATACGAATCAAAAAGAACTACGAATGGGGACTTAGAATAATTTTTCATTTTTCCCAACTTTGAAAATAATCACTTGAAAAAAATCTTAGAATCCAAAGAATAGTACACTTGATCGTTCTACAAGTCGAAAATTGGAAAAATAAGTGATATTTTTGCTTGATGCTATTTTTGTCGGTATGCAAAATCGTTGTCAAGATTCTCAAACCTTAAAATCAGGCCAGCCGGCAATTGGCGGGTGAAAATTTCAATCAATTCCCATTCCTCACATCAAACTATGCATATAACAATAGCTTTTATGCTGAATGACGGCTATCCGGCTGTCCCTATCCAAAAATTGAGAAATCCATAAGTGTCCCTACCTACTTTGCGCCGAAGCAATACGAATCAAAAAGAACTACGAATGGGGACTTAGAATAATTTTTCATTTTTCCCAACTTTGAAAATAATCACTTGAAAAAAATCTTAGAATCCAAAGAATAGTATACTTGATCGTTCTACAAGTCGAAAATTGGAAAAATAAGTGATATTTTCGCTTGATGCTATTTTTGTCGGTATGCAAAATCGTTGTCAAGATTCTCAAACCTTAAAATCAGGCCAGCCGGCAATTGGCGGGTGAAAATTTCAATCAATTCCCATTCCTCACATCAAACTATGCATATAACAATAGCTTTTATGCTGAATGACGGCTATCCGGCTGTCCCTATCCAAAAATTGAGAAAGCCATAAGTGTCCCTACCTACTTTGCGCCGAAGCAATACGAATCAAAAAGAACTACGAATGGGGACTTAGAATAATTTTTCATTTTTCCCAACTTTGAAAATAATCACTTGAAAAAAATCTTAGAATCCAAAGAATAGTACACTTGATCGTTCTACAAGTCGAAAATTGGAAAAATAAGTGATATTTTTGCTTGATGCTATTTTTGTCGGTATGCAAAATCGTTGTCAAGATTCTCAAACCTTAAAATCAGGCCAGCCGGCAATTGGCGGGTGAAAATTTCAATCAATTCCCATTCCTCACATCAAACTATGCATATAACAATAGCTTTTATGCTGAATGACGGCTATCCGGCTGTCCCTATCCAAAAATTGAGAAAGCCATAAGTGTCCCTACCTACTTTGCGCCGAAGCAATACGAATCAAAAAGAACTACGAATGGGGACTTAGAATAATTTTTCATTTTTCCCAACGTTTAAAATAATCACATTGAAAATATCTTAAAATGGGAAAAATAGTATACTTCTTCCTTCTACAAGTCGAAGTATAGAAAAATCATTGAGTTTTCGTAGTTTCAGTCGATTTATCGTTAGCCAAGTACTAAGCAATACGAATCAAAAAGAACTACGAATGGGGACTTAGAATCATTTTTCATTTTTCCCAACGTTTAAAATAATCACATTGAAAATATCTTAAAATGGGAAAAATAGTATACTTCTTCCTTCTACAAGTCGAAGTATAGAAAAATCATTGAGTTTTCGTAGTTTCAGTCGATTTATCGTTAGCCAAGTACTAAGCAATACGAATCAAAAAGAACTACGAATGGGGACTTAGAATAATTTTTCATTTTTCCCAACGTTTAAAATAATCACATTGAAAATATCTTAAAATGGGAAAAATAGTATACTTCTTCCTTCTACAAGTCGAAGTATAGAAAAATCATTGAGTTTTCGTAGTTTCAGTCGATTTATCGTTAGCCATGTACTAAGCAATACGAATCAAAAAGAACTACGAATGGGGACTTAGAATAATTTTTCATTTTTCCCAACTTTGAAAATAATCACTTGAAAAAAATCTTAGAATCCAAAGAATAGTATACTTGATCGTTCTACAAGTCGAAAATTGGAAAAATAAGTGATATTTTCGCTTGATGCTATTTTTGTCGGTATGCAAAATCGTTGTCAAGATTCTCAAACCTTAAAATCAGGCCAGCCGGCAATTGGCGGGTGAAAATTTCAATCAATTCCCATTCCTCACATCAAACTATGCATATAACAATAGCTTTTATGCTGAATGACGGCTATCCGGCTGTCCCTATCCAAAAATTGAGAAAGCCATAAGTGTCCCTACCTACTTTGCGCCGAAGCAATACGAATCAAAAAGAACTACGAATGGGGACTTAGAATAATTTTTCATTTTTCCCAACTTTGAAAATAATCACTTGAAAAAAATCTTAGAATCCAAAGAATAGTACACTTGATCGTTCTACAAGTCGAAAATTGGAAAAATAAGTGATATTTTTGCTTGATGCTATTTTTGTCGGTATGCAAAATCGTTGTCAAGATTCTCAAACCTTAAAATCAGGCCAGCCGGCAATTGGCGGGTGAAAATTTCAATCAATTCCCATTCCTCACATCAAACTATGCATATAACAATAGCTTTTATGCTGAATGACGGCTATCCGGCTGTCCCTATCCAAAAATTGAGAAATCCATAAGTGTCCCTACCTACTTTGCGCCGAAGCAATACGAATCAAAAAGAACTACGAATGGGGACTTAGAATAATTTTTCATTTTTCCCAACTTTGAAAATAATCACTTGAAAAAAATCTTAGAATCCAAAGAATAGTATACTTGATCGTTCTACAAGTCGAAAATTGGAAAAATAAGTGATATTTTCGCTTGATGCTATTTTTGTCGGTATGCAAAATCGTTGTCAAGATTCTCAAACCTTAAAATCAGGCCAGCCGGCAATTGGCGGGTGAAAATTTCAATCAATTCCCATTCCTCACATCAAACTATGCATATAACAATAGCTTTTATGCTGAATGACGGCTATCCGGCTGTCCCTATCCAAAAATTGAGAAAGCCATAAGTGTCCCTACCTACTTTGCGCCGAAGCAATACGAATCAAAAAGAACTACGAATGGGGACTTAGAATAATTTTTCATTTTTCCCAACGTTTAAAATAATCACATTGAAAATATCTTAAAATGGGAAAAATAGTATACTTCTTCCTTCTACAAGTCGAAGTATAGAAAAATCATTGAGTTTTCGTAGTTTCAGTCGATTTATCGTTAGCCAAGTACTAAGCAATACGAATCAAAAAGAACTACGAATGGGGACTTAGAATCATTTTTCATTTTTCCCAACGTTTAAAATAATCACATTGAAAATATCTTAAAATGGGAAAAATAGTATACTTCTTCCTTCTACAAGTCGAAGTATAGAAAAATCATTGAGTTTTCGTAGTTTCAGTCGATTTATCGTTAGCCAAGTACTAAGCAATACGAATCAAAAAGAACTACGAATGGGGACTTAGAATAATTTTTCATTTTTCCCAACGTTTAAAATAATCACATTGAAAATATCTTAAAATGGGAAAAATAGTATACTTCTTCCTTCTACAAGTCGAAGTATAGAAAAATCATTGAGTTTTCGTAGTTTCAGTCGATTTATCGTTAGCCATGTACTAAGCAATACGAATCAAAAAGAACTACGAATGGGGACTTAGAATAATTTTTCATTTTTCCCAACTTTGAAAATAATCACTTGAAAAAAATCTTAGAATCCAAAGAATAGTATACTTGATCGTTCTACAAGTCGAAAATTGGAAAAATAAGTGATATTTTCGCTTGATGCTATTTTTGTCGGTATGCAAAATCGTTGTCAAGATTCTCAAACCTTAAAATCAGGCCAGCCGGCAATTGGCGGGTGAAAATTTCAATCAATTCCCATTCCTCACATCAAACTATGCATATAACAATAGCTTTTATGCTGAATGACGGCTATCCGGCTGTCCCTATCCAAAAATTGAGAAAGCCATAAGTGTCCCTACCTACTTTGCGCCGAAGCAATACGAATCAAAAAGAACTACGAATGGGGACTTAGAATAATTTTTCATTTTTCCCAACTTTGAAAATAATCACTTGAAAAAAATCTTAGAATCCAAAGAATAGTATACTTGATCGTTCTACAAGTCGAAAATTGGAAAAATAAGTGATATTTTTGCTTGATGCTATTTTTGTCGGTATGCAAAATCGTTGTCAAGATTCTCAAACCTTAAAATCAGGCCAGCCGGCAATTGGCGGGTGAAAATTTCAATCAATTCCCATTCCTCACATCAAACTATGCATATAACAATAGCTTTTATGCTGAATGACGGCTATCCGGCTGTCCCTATCCAAAAATTGAGAAAGCCATAAGTGTCCCTACCTACTTTGCGCCGAAGCAATACGAATCAAAAAGAACTACGAATGGGGACTTAGAATAATTTTTCATTTTTCCCAACTTTGAAAATAATCACTTGAAAAAAATCTTAGAATCCAAAGAATAGTATACTTGATCGTTCTACAAGTCGAAAATTGGAAAAATAAGTGATATTTTTGCTTGATGCTATTTTTGTCGGTATGCAAAATCGTTGTCAAGATTCTCAAACCTTAAAATCAGGCCAGCCGGCAATTGGCGGGTGAAAATTTCAATCAATTCCCATTCCTCACATCAAACTATGCATATAACAATAGCTTTTATGCTGAATGACGGCTATCCGGCTGTCCCTATCCAAAAATTGAGAAAGCCATAAGTGTCCCTACCTACTTTGCGCCGAAGCAATACGAATCAAAAAGAACTACGAATGGGGACTTAGAATAATTTTTCATTTTTCCCAACTTTGAAAATAATCACTTGAAAAAAATCTTAGAATCCAAAGAATAGTACACTTGATCGTTCTACAAGTCGAAAATTGGAAAAATAAGTGATATTTTTGCTTGATGCTATTTTTGTCGGTATGCAAAATCGTTGTCAAGATTCTCAAACCTTAAAATCAGGCCAGCCGGCAATTGGCGGGTGAAAATTTCAATCAATTCCCATTCCTCACATCAAACTATGCATATAACAATAGCTTTTATGCTGAATGACGGCTATCCGGCTGTCCCTATCCAAAAATTGAGAAATCCATAAGTGTCCCTACCTACTTTGCGCCGAAGCAATACGAATCAAAAAGAACTACGAATGGGGACTTAGAATAATTTTTCATTTTTCCCAACTTTGAAAATAATCACTTGAAAAAAATCTTAGAATCCAAAGAATAGTATACTTGATCGTTCTACAAGTCGAAAATTGGAAAAATAAGTGATATTTTCGCTTGATGCTATTTTTGTCGGTATGCAAAATCGTTGTCAAGATTCTCAAACCTTAAAATCAGGCCAGCCGGCAATTGGCGGGTGAAAATTTCAATCAATTCCCATTCCTCACATCAAACTATGCATATAACAATAGCTTTTATGCTGAATGACGGCTATCCGGCTGTCCCTATCCAAAAATTGAGAAAGCCATAAGTGTCCCTACCTACTTTGCGCCGAAGCAATACGAATCAAAAAGAACTACGAATGGGGACTTAGAATAATTTTTCATTTTTCCCAACGTTTAAAATAATCACATTGAAAATATCTTAAAATGGGAAAAATAGTATACTTCTTCCTTCTACAAGTCGAAGTATAGAAAAATCATTGAGTTTTCGTAGTTTCAGTCGATTTATCGTTAGCCAAGTACTAAGCAATACGAATCAAAAAGAACTACGAATGGGGACTTAGAATCATTTTTCATTTTTCCCAACGTTTAAAATAATCACTTGAAAAAAATCTTAGAATCCAAAGAATAGTATACTTGATCGTTCTACAAGTCGAAAATTGGAAAAATAAGTGATATTTTTGCTTGATGCTATTTTTGTCGGTATGCAAAATCGTTGTCAAGATTCTCAAACCTTAAAATCAGGCCAGCCGGCAATTGGCGGGTGAAAATTTCAATCAATTCCCATTCCTCACATCAAACTATGCATATAACAATAGCTTTTATGCTGAATGACGGCTATCCGGCTGTCCCTATCCAAAAATTGAGAAATCCATAAGTGTCCCTACCTACTTTGCGCCGAAGCAATACGAATCAAAAAGAACTACGAATGGGGACTTAGAATAATTTTTCATTTTTCCCAACTTTGAAAATAATCACTTGAAAAAATCTTAGAATCCAAAGAATAGTATACTTGATCGTTCTACAAGTCGAAAATTGGAAAAATAAGTGATATTTTTGCTTGATGCTATTTTTGTCGGTATGCAAAATCGTTGTCAAGATTCTCAAACCTTAAAATCAGGCCAGCCGGCAATTGGCGGGTGAAAATTTCAATCAATTCCCATTCCTCACATCAAACTATGCATATAACAATAGCTTTTATGCTGAATGACGGCTATCCGGCTGTCCCTATCCAAAAATTGAGAAATCCATAAGTGTCCCTACCTACTTTGCGCCGAAGCAATACGAATCAAAAAGAACTACGAATGGGGACTTAGAATAATTTTTCATTTTTCCCAACTTTGAAAATAATCACTTGAAAAAAATCTTAGAATCCAAGGAATAGTATACTTGATCGTTCTACAAGTCGAAAATTGGAAAAATAAGTGATATTTTTGCTTGATGCTATTTTTGTCGGTATGCAAAATCGTTGTCAAGATTCTCAAACCTTAAAATCAGGCCAGCCGGCAATTGGCGGGTGAAAATTTCAATCAATTCCATTCCTCACATCAAACTATGCATATAACAATAGCTTTTATGCTGAATGACGGCTATCCGGCTGTCCCTATCCAAAAATTGAGAAATCCATAAGTGTCCCTACCTACTTTGCGCCGAAGCAATACGAATCAAAAAGAACTACGAATGGGGACTTAGAATAATTTTTCATTTTTCCCAACTTTGAAAATAATCACTTGAAAAAAATCTTAGAATCCAAGGAATAGTATACTTGATCGTTCTACAAGTCGAAAATTGGAAAAATAAGTGATATTTTTGCTTGATGCTATTTTTGTCGGTATGCAAAATCGTTGTCAAGATTCTCAAACCTTAAAATCAGGCCAGCCGGCAATTGGCGGGTGAAAATTTCAATCAATTCCCATTCCTCACATCAAACTATGCATATAACAATAGCTTTTATGCTGAATGACGGCTATCCGGCTGTCCCTATCCAAAAATTGAGAAATCCATAAGTGTCCCTACCTACTTTGCGCCGAAGCAATACGAATCAAAAAGAACTACGAATGGGGACTTAGAATAATTTTTCATTTTTCCCAACTTTGAAAATAATCACTTGAAAAAAATCTTAGAATCCAAGGAATAGTATACTTGATCGTTCTACAAGTCGAAAATTGGAAAAATAAGTGATATTTTTGCTTGATGCTATTTTTGTCGGTATGCAAAATCGTTGTCAAGATTCTCAAACCTTAAAATCAGGCCAGCCGGCAATTGGCGGGTGGAAATTTCAATCAATTCCCATTCCTCACATCAAACTATGCATATAACAATAGCTTTTATGCTGAATGACGGCTATCCGGCTGTCCCTATCCAAAAATTGAGAAATCCATAAGTGTCCCTACCTACTTTGCGCCGAAGCAATACGAATCAAAAAGAACTACGAATGGGGACTTAGAATAATTTTTCATTTTTCCCAACTTTGAAAATAATCACTTGAAAAAAATCATAGAATCCAAAGAATAGTATACTTGATCGTTCTACAAGTCGAAAATTGGAAAATAAGTGATATTTTTGCTTGATGCTATTTTTGTCGGTATGCAAAATCGTTGTCAAGATTCTCAAACCTTAAAATCAGGCCAGCCGGCAATTGGCGGGTGAAAATTTCAATCAATTCCCATTCCTCACATCAAACTATGCATATAACAATAGCTTTTATGCTGAATGACGGCTATCCGGCTGTCCCTATCCAAAAATTGAGAAATCCATAAGTGTCCCTACCTACTTTGCGCCGAAGCAATACGAATCAAAAAGAACTACGAATGGGGACTTAGAATAATTTTTCATTTTTCCCAACTTTGAAAATAATCACTTGAAAAAAATCTTAGAATCCAAAGAATAGTATACTTGATCGTTCTACAAGTCGAAAATTGGAAAAATAAGTGATATTTTTGCTTGATGCTATTTTTGTCGGTATGCAAAATCGTTGTCAAGATTCTCAAACCTTAAAATCAGGCCAGCCGGCAATTGGCGGGTGAAAATTTCAATCAATTCCCATTCCTCACATCAAACTATGCATATAACAATAGCTTTTATGCTGAATGACGGCTATCCGGCTGTCCCTATCCAAAAATTGAGAAATCCATAAGTGTCCCTACCTACTTTGCGCCGAAGCAATACGAATCAAAAAGAACTACGAATGGGGACTTAGAATAATTTTTCATTTTTCCCGACTTTGAAAATAATCACTTGAAAAAAATCTTAGAATCCAAAGAATAGTATACTTGATCGTTCTACAAGTCGAAAATTGGAAAAATAAGTGATATTTTTGCTTGATGCTATTTTTGTCGGTATGCAAAATCGTTGTCAAGATTCTCAAACCTTAAAATCAGGCCAGCCGGCAATTGGCGGGTGAAAATTTCAATCAATTCCCATTCCTCACATCAAACTATGCATATAACAATAGCTTTTATGCTGAATGACGGCTATCCGGCTGTCCCTATCCAAAAATTGAGAAATCCATAAGTGTCCCTACCTACTTTGCGCCGAAGCAATACGAATCAAAAAGAACTACGAATGGGGACTTAGAATAATTTTTCATTTTCCCAACTTTGAAAATAATCACTTGAAAAAAATCTTAGAATCCAAAGAATAGTATACTTGATCGTTCTACAAGTCGAAAATTGGAAAAATAAGTGATATTTTGCTTGATGCTATTTTTGTCGGTATGCAAAATCGTTGTCAAGATTCTCAAACCTTAAAATCAGGCCAGCCGGCAATTGGCGGGTGAAAATTTCAATCAATTCCCATTCCTCACATCAAACTATGCATATAACAATAGCTTTTATGCTGAATGACGGCTATCCGGCTGTCCCTATCCAAAAATTGAGAAATCCATAAGTGTCCCTACCTACTTTGCGCCGAAGCAATACGAATCAAAAAGAACTACGAATGGGGACTTAGAATAATTTTTCATTTTTCCCAACTTTGAAAATAATCACTTGAAAAAAATCTTAGAATCCAAAGAATAGTATACTTGATCGTTCTACAAGTCGAAAATTGGAAAAATAAGTGATATTTTTGCTTGATGCTATTTTTGTCGGTATGCAAAATCGTTGTCAAGATTCTCAAACCTTAAAATCAGGCCAGCCGGCAATTGGCGGGTGAAAATTTCAATCAATTCCCATTCCTCACATCAAACTATGCATATAACAATAGCTTTTATGCTGAATGACGGCTATCCGGCTGTCCCTATCCAAAAATTGAGAAATCCATAAGTGTCCCTACCTACTTTGCGCCGAAGCAATACGAATCAAAAAGAACTACGAATGGGGACTTAGAATAATTTTTCATTTTTCCCAACTTTGAAAATAATCACTTGAAAAAAATCATAGAATCCAAAGAATAGTATACTTGATCGTTCTACAAGTCGAAAATTGGAAAAATAAGTGATATTTTTGCTTGATGCTATTTTTGTCGGGGTATGCAAAATCGTTGTCAAGAATATCACACGTGAGT
>NW_026973985.1:7500-33512 GCF_034640455.1 Diachasmimorpha longicaudata | reverse complement strand
CTGAATGACGGCTATCCGGCTGTCCCTATCCAAAAATTGAGAAATCCATAAGTGTCCCTACCTACTTTGCGCCGAAGCAATACGAATCAAAAAGAACTACGAATGGGGACTTAGAATAATTTTTCATTTTTCCCAACTTTGAAAATAATCACTTGAAAAAAATCTTAGAATCCAAAGAATAGTATACTTGATCGTTCTACAAGTCGAAAATTGGAAAAATAAGTGATATTTTTGCTTGATGCTATTTTTGTCGGTATGCAAAATCGTTGTCAAGATTCTCAAACCTTAAAATCAGGCCAGCCGGCAATTGGCGGGTGAAAATTTCAATCAATTCCCATTCCTCACATCAAACTATGCATATAACAATAGCTTTTATGCTGAATGACGGCTATCCGGCTGTCCCTATCCAAAAATTGAGAAATCCATAAGTGTCCCTACCTACTTTGCGCCGAAGCAATACGAATCAAAAAGAACTACGAATGGGGACTTAGAATAATTTTTCATTTTTCCCAACTTTGAAAATAATCACTTGAAAAAAATCTTAGAATCCAAAGAATAGTATACTTGATCGTTCTACAAGTCGAAAATTGGAAAAATAAGTGATATTTTTGCTTGATGCTATTTTTGTCGGTATGCAAAATCGTTGTCAAGATTCTCAAACCTTAAAATCAGGCCAGCCGGCAATTGGCGGGTGAAAATTTCAATCAATTCCCATTCCTCACATCAAACTATGCATATAACAATAGCTTTTATGCTGAATGACGGCTATCCGGCTGTCCCTATCCAAAAATTGAGAAATCCATAAGTGTCCCTACCTACTTTGCGCCGAAGCAATACGAATCAAAAAGAACTACGAATGGGGACTTAGAATAATTTTTCATTTTTCCCAACTTTGAAAATAATCACTTGAAAAAAATCTTAGAATCCAAAGAATAGTATACTTGATCGTTCTACAAGTCGAAAATTGGAAAAATAAGTGATATTTTTGCTTGATGCTATTTTTGTCGGTATGCAAAATCGTTGTCAAGATTCTCAAACCTTAAAATCAGGCCAGCCGGCAATTGGCGGGTGAAAATTTCAATCAATTCCCATTCCTCACATCAAACTATGCATATAACAATAGCTTTTATGCTGAATGACGGCTATCCGGCTGTCCCTATCCAAAAATTGAGAAATCCATAAGTGTCCCTACCTACTTTGCGCCGAAGCAATACGAATCAAAAAGAACTACGAATGGGGACTTAGAATAATTTTTCATTTTTCCCAACTTTGAAAATAATCACTTGAAAAAAATCTTAGAATCCAAAGAATAGTATACTTGATCGTTCTACAAGTCGAAAATTGGAAAAATAAGTGATATTTTTGCTTGATGCTATTTTTGTCGGTATGCAAAATCGTTGTCAAGATTCTCAAACCTTAAAATCAGGCCAGCCGGCAATTGGCGGGTGAAAATTTCAATCAATTCCCATTCCTCACATCAAACTATGCATATAACAATAGCTTTTATGCTGAATGACGGCTATCCGGCTGTCCTTATCCAAAAATTGAGAAATCCATAAGTGTCCCTACCTACTTTGCGCCGAAGCAATACGAATCAAAAAGAACTACGAATGGGGACTTAGAATAATTTTTCATTTTTCCCAACTTTGAAAATAATCACTTGAAAAAAATCTTAGAATCCAAAGAATAGTATACTTGATCGTTCTACAAGTCGAAAATTGGAAAAATAAGTGATATTTTTGCTTGATGCTATTTTTGTCGGTATGCAAAATCGTTGTCAAGATTCTCAAACCTTAAAATCAGGCCAGCCGGCAATTGGCGGGTGAAAATTTCAATCAATTCCCATTCCTCACATCAAACTATGCATATAACAATAGCTTCTATGCTGAATGACGGCTATCCGGCTGTCCCTATCCAAAAATTGAGAAAGCCATAAGTGTCCCTACCTACTTTGCGCCGAAGCAATACGAATCAAAAAGAACTACGAATGGGGACTTAGAATAATTTTTCATTTTTCCCAACTTTGAAAATAATCACTTGAAAAAAATCTTAGAATCCAAAGAATAGTATACTTGATCGTTCTACAAGTCGAAAATTGGAAAAATAAGTGATATTTTTGCTTGATGCTATTTTTGTCGGTATGCAAAATCGTTGTCAAGATTCTCAAACCTTAAAATCAGGCCAGCCGGCAATTGGCGGGTGAAAATTTCAATCAATTCCCATTCCTCACATCAAACTATGCATATAACAATAGCTTTTATGCTGAATGACGGCTATCCGGCTGTCCCTATCCAAAAATTGAGAAATCCATAAGTGTCCCTACCTACTTTGCGCCGAAGCAATACGAATCAAAAAGAACTACGAATGGGGACTTAGAATAATTTTTCATTTTTCCCGACTTTGAAAATAATCACTTGAAAAAAATCATAGAATCCAAAGAATAGTATACTTGATCGTTCTACAAGTCGAAAATTGGAAAAATAAGTGATATTTTTGCTTGATGCTATTTTTGTCGGTATGCAAAATCGTTGTCAAGATTCTCAAACCTTAAAATCAGGCCAGCCGGCAATTGGCAGGTGAAAATTTCAATCAATTCCCATTCCTCACATCAAACTATGCATATAACAATAGCTTTTATGCTGAATGACGGCTATCCGGCTGTCCCTATCCAAAAATTGAGAAATCCATAAGTGTCCCTACCTACTTTGCGCCGAAGCAATACGAATCAAAAAGAACTACGAATGGGGACTTAGAATAATTTTTCATTTTTCCCGACTTTGAAAATAATCACTTGAAAAAAATCTTAGAATCCAAAGAATAGTATACTTGATCGTTCTACAAGTCGAAAATTGGAAAAATAAGTGATATTTTTGCTTGATGCTATTTTTGTCGGTATGCAAAATCGTTGTCAAGATTCTCAAACCTTAAAATCAGGCCAGCCGGCAATTGGCGGGTGAAAATTTCAATCAATTCCCATTCCTCACATCAAACTATGCATATAACAATAGCTTTTATGCTGAATGACGGCTATCCGGCTGTCCCTATCCAAAAATTGAGAAATCCATAAGTGTCCCTACCTACTTTGCGCCGAAGCAATACGAATCAAAAAGAACTACGAATGGGGACTTAGAATAATTTTTCATTTTTCCCAACTTTGAAAATAATCACTTGAAAAAAATCTTAGAATCCAAAGAATAGTATACTTGATCGTTCTACAAGTCGAAAATTGGAAAAATAAGTGATATTTTTGCTTGATGCTATTTTTGTCGGTATGCAAAATCGTTGTCAAGATTCTCAAACCTTAAAATCAGGCCAGCCGGCAATTGGCGGGTGAAAATTTCAATCAATTCCCATTCCTCACATCAAACTATGCATATAACAATAGCTTTTATGCTGAATGACGGCTATCCGGCTGTCCCTATCCAAAAATTGAGAAATCCATAAGTGTCCCTACCTACTTTGCGCCGAAGCAATACGAATCAAAAAGAACTACGAATGGGGACTTAGAATAATTTTTCATTTTTCCCAACTTTGAAAATAATCACTTGAAAAAAATCTTAGAATCCAAAGAATAGTATACTTGATCGTTCTACAAGTCGAAAATTGGAAAAATAAGTGATATTTTTGCTTGATGCTATTTTTGTCGGTATGCAAAATCGTTGTCAAGATTCTCAAACCTTAAAATCAGGCCAGCCGGCAATTGGCGGGTGAAAATTTCAATCAATTCCCATTCCTCACATCAAACTATGCATATAACAATAGCTTTTATGCTGAATGACGGCTATCCGGCTGTCCCTATCCAAAAATTGAGAAATCCATAAGTGTCCCTACCTACTTTGCGCCGAAGCAATACGAATCAAAAAGAACTACGAATGGGGACTTAGAATAATTTTTCATTTTTCCCGACTTTGAAAATAATCACTTGAAAAAAATCTTAGAATCCAAAGAATAGTATACTTGATCGTTCTACAAGTCGAAAATTGGAAAAATAAGTGATATTTTTGCTTGATGCTATTTTTGTCGGTATGCAAAATCGTTGTCAAGATTCTCAAACCTTAAAATCAGGCCAGCCGGCAATTGGCGGGTGAAAATTTCAATCAATTCCCATTCCTCACATCAAACTATGCATATAACAATAGCTTTTATGCTGAATGACGGCTATCCGGCTGTCCCTATCCAAAAATTGAGAAATCCATAAGTGTCCCTACCTACTTTGCGCCGAAGCAATACGAATCAAAAAGAACTACGAATGGGGACTTAGAATAATTTTTCATTTTTCCCAACTTTGAAAATAATCACTTGAAAAAAATCTTAGAATCCAAAGAATAGTATACTTGATCGTTCTACAAGTCGAAAATTGGAAAAATAAGTGATATTTTTGCTTGATGCTATTTTTGTCGGTATGCAAAATCGTTGTCAAGATTCTCAAACCTTAAAATCAGGCCAGCCGGCAATTGGCGGGTGAAAATTTCAATCAATTCCCATTCCTCACATCAAACTATGCATATAACAATAGCTTTTATGCTGAATGACGGCTATCCGGCTGTCCCTATCCAAAAATTGAGAAATCCATAAGTGTCCCTACCTACTTTGCGCCGAAGCAATACGAATCAAAAAGAACTACGAATGGGGACTTAGAATAATTTTTCATTTTTCCCAACTTTGAAAATAATCACTTGAAAAAAATCTTAGAATCCAAAGAATAGTATACTTGATCGTTCTACAAGTCGAAAATTGGAAAAATAAGTGATATTTTTGCTTGATGCTATTTTTGTCGGTATGCAAAATCGTTGTCAAGATTCTCAAACCTTAAAATCAGGCCAGCCGGCAATTGGCGGGTGAAAATTTCAATCAATTCCCATTCCTCACATCAAACTATGCATATAACAATAGCTTTTATGCTGAATGACGGCTATCCGGCTGTCCCTATCCAAAAATTGAGAAATCCATAAGTGTCCCTACCTACTTTGCGCCGAAGCAATACGAATCAAAAAGAACTACGAATGGGGACTTAGAATAATTTTTCATTTTTCCCAACTTTGAAAATAATCACTTGAAAAAAATCATAGAATCCAAAGAATAGTATACTTGATCGTTCTACAAGTCGAAAATTGGAAAAATAAGTGATATTTTTGCTTGATGCTATTTTTGTCGGTATGCAAAATCGTTGTCAAGATTCTCAAACCTTAAAATCAGGCCAGCCGGCAATTGGCGGGTGAAAATTTCAATCAATTCCCATTCCTCACATCAAACTATGCATATAACAATAGCTTTTATGCTGAATGACGGCTATCCGGCTGTCCCTATCCAAAAATTGAGAAATCCATAAGTGTCCCTACCTACTTTGCGCCGAAGCAATACGAATCAAAAAGAACTACGAATGGGGACTTAGAATAATTTTTCATTTTTCCCAACTTTGAAAATAATCACTTGAAAAAAATCTTAGAATCCAAAGAATAGTATACTTGATCGTTCTACAAGTCGAAAATTGGAAAAATAAGTGATATTTTTGCTTGATGCTATTTTTGTCGGTATGCAAAATCGTTGTCAAGATTCTCAAACCTTAAAATCAGGCCAGCCGGCAATTGGCGGGTGAAAATTTCAATCAATTCCCATTCCTCACATCAAACTATGCATATAACAATAGCTTTTATGCTGAATGACGGCTATCCGGCTGTCCCTATCCAAAAATTGAGAAATCCATAAGTGTCCCTACCTACTTTGCGCCGAAGCAATACGAATCAAAAAGAACTACGAATGGGGACTTAGAATAATTTTTCATTTTTCCCAACTTTGAAAATAATCACTTGAAAAAAATCTTAGAATCCAAAGAATAGTATACTTGATCGTTCTACAAGTCGAAAATTGGAAAAATAAGTGATATTTTTGCTTGATGCTATTTTTGTCGGTATGCAAAATCGTTGTCAAGATTCTCAAACCTTAAAATCAGGCCAGCCGGCAATTGGCGGGTGAAAATTTCAATCAATTCCCATTCCTCACATCAAACTATGCATATAACAATAGCTTTTATGCTGAATGACGGCTATCCGGCTGTCCCTATCCAAAAATTGAGAAATCCATAAGTGTCCCTACCTACTTTGCGCCGAAGCAATACGAATCAAAAAGAACTACGAATGGGGACTTAGAATAATTTTTCATTTTTCCCAACTTTGAAAATAATCACTTGAAAAAAATCTTAGAATCCAAAGAATAGTATACTTGATCGTTCTACAAGTCGAAAATTGGAAAAATAAGTGATATTTTTGCTTGATGCTATTTTTGTCGGTATGCAAAATCGTTGTCAAGATTCTCAAACCTTAAAATCAGGCCAGCCGGCAATTGGCGGGTGAAAATTTCAATCAATTCCCATTCCTCACATCAAACTATGCATATAACAATAGCTTTTATGCTGAATGACGGCTATCCGGCTGTCCCTATCCAAAAATTGAGAAATCCATAAGTGTCCCTACCTACTTTGCGCCGAAGCAATACGAATCAAAAAGAACTACGAATGGGGACTTAGAATAATTTTTCATTTTTCCCAACTTTGAAAATAATCACTTGAAAAAAATCTTAGAATCCAAAGAATAGTATACTTGATCGTTCTACAAGTCGAAAATTGGAAAAATAAGTGATATTTTTGCTTGATGCTATTTTTGTCGGTATGCAAAATCGTTGTCAAGATTCTCAAACCTTAAAATCAGGCCAGCCGGCAATTGGCGGGTGAAAATTTCAATCAATTCCCATTCCTCACATCAAACTATGCATATAACAATAGCTTTTATGCTGAATGACGGCTATCCGGCTGTCCCTATCCAAAAATTGAGAAATCCATAAGTGTCCCTACCTACTTTGCGCCGAAGCAATACGAATCAAAAAGAACTACGAATGGGGACTTAGAATAATTTTTCATTTTTCCCAACTTTGAAAATAATCACTTGAAAAAAATCATAGAATCCAAAGAATAGTATACTTGATCGTTCTACAAGTCGAAAATTGGAAAAATAAGTGATATTTTTGCTTGATGCTATTTTTGTCGGTATGCAAAATCGTTGTCAAGATTCTCAAACCTTAAAATCAGGCCAGCCGGCAATTGGCGGGTGAAAATTTCAATCAATTCCCATTCCTCACATCAAACTATGCATATAACAATAGCTTTTATGCTGAATGACGGCTATCCGGCTGTCCCTATCCAAAAATTGAGAAATCCATAAGTGTCCCTACCTACTTTGCGCCGAAGCAATACGAATCAAAAAGAACTACGAATGGGGACTTAGAATAATTTTTCATTTTTCCCAACTTTGAAAATAATCACTTGAAAAAAATCTTAGAATCCAAAGAATAGTATACTTGATCGTTCTACAAGTCGAAAATTGGAAAAATAAGTGATATTTTTGCTTGATGCTATTTTTGTCGGTATGCAAAATCGTTGTCAAGATTCTCAAACCTTAAAATCAGGCCAGCCGGCAATTGGCGGGTGAAAATTTCAATCAATTCCCATTCCTCACATCAAACTATGCATATAACAATAGCTTTTATGCTGAATGACGGCTATCCGGCTGTCCCTATCCAAAAATTGAGAAATCCATAAGTGTCCCTACCTACTTTGCGCCGAAGCAATACGAATCAAAAAGAACTACGAATGGGGACTTAGAATAATTTTTCATTTTTCCCAACTTTGAAAATAATCACTTGAAAAAAATCTTAGAATCCAAAGAATAGTATACTTGATCGTTCTACAAGTCGAAAATTGGAAAAATAAGTGATATTTTTGCTTGATGCTATTTTTGTCGGTATGCAAAATCGTTGTCAAGATTCTCAAACCTTAAAATCAGGCCAGCCGGCAATTGGCGGGTGAAAATTTCAATCAATTCCCATTCCTCACATCAAACTATGCATATAACAATAGCTTTTATGCTGAATGACGGCTATCCGGCTGTCCCTATCCAAAAATTGAGAAATCCATAAGTGTCCCTACCTACTTTGCGCCGAAGCAATACGAATCAAAAAGAACTACGAATGGGGACTTAGAATAATTTTTCATTTTTCCCAACTTTGAAAATAATCACTTGAAAAAAATCTTAGAATCCAAAGAATAGTATACTTGATCGTTCTACAAGTCGAAAATTGGAAAAATAAGTGATATTTTTGCTTGATGCTATTTTTGTCGGTATGCAAAATCGTTGTCAAGATTCTCAAACCTTAAAATCAGGCCAGCCGGCAATTGGCGGGTGAAAATTTCAATCAATTCCCATTCCTCACATCAAACTATGCATATAACAATAGCTTTTATGCTGAATGACGGCTATCCGGCTGTCCCTATCCAAAAATTGAGAAATCCATAAGTGTCCCTACCTACTTTGCGCCGAAGCAATACGAATCAAAAAGAACTACGAATGGGGACTTAGAATAATTTTTCATTTTTCCCAACTTTGAAAATAATCACTTGAAAAAAATCTTAGAATCCAAAGAATAGTATACTTGATCGTTCTACAAGTCGAAAATTGGAAAAATAAGTGATATTTTTGCTTGATGCTATTTTTGTCGGTATGCAAAATCGTTGTCAAGATTCTCAAACCTTAAAATCAGGCCAGCCGGCAATTGGCGGGTGAAAATTTCAATCAATTCCCATTCCTCACATCAAACTATGCATATAACAATAGCTTTTATGCTGAATGACGGCTATCCGGCTGTCCCTATCCAAAAATTGAGAAATCCATAAGTGTCCCTACCTACTTTGCGCCGAAGCAATACGAATCAAAAAGAACTACGAATGGGGACTTAGAATAATTTTTCATTTTTCCCAACTTTGAAAATAATCACTTGAAAAAAATCTTAGAATCCAAAGAATAGTATACTTGATCGTTCTACAAGTCGAAAATTGGAAAAATAAGTGATATTTTTGCTTGATGCTATTTTTGTCGGTATGCAAAATCGTTGTCAAGATTCTCAAACCTTAAAATCAGGCCAGCCGGCAATTGGCGGGTGAAAATTTCAATCAATTCCCATTCCTCACATCAAACTATGCATATAACAATAGCTTTTATGCTGAATGACGGCTATCCGGCTGTCCCTATCCAAAAATTGAGAAATCCATAAGTGTCCCTACCTACTTTGCGCCGAAGCAATACGAATCAAAAAGAACTACGAATGGGGACTTAGAATAATTTTTCATTTTTCCCAACTTTGAAAATAATCACTTGAAAAAAATCTTAGAATCCAAAGAATAGTATACTTGATCGTTCTACAAGTCGAAAATTGGAAAAATAAGTGATATTTTTGCTTGATGCTATTTTTGTCGGTATGCAAAATCGTTGTCAAGATTCTCAAACCTTAAAATCAGGCCAGCCGGCAATTGGCGGGTGAAAATTTCAATCAATTCCCATTCCTCACATCAAACTATGCATATAACAATAGCTTTTATGCTGAATGACGGCTATCCGGCTGTCCCTATCCAAAAATTGAGAAATCCATAAGTGTCCCTACCTACTTTGCGCCGAAGCAATACGAATCAAAAAGAACTACGAATGGGGACTTAGAATAATTTTTCATTTTTCCCAACTTTGAAAATAATCACTTGAAAAAAATCATAGAATCCAAAGAATAGTATACTTGATCGTTCTACAAGTCGAAAATTGGAAAAATAAGTGATATTTTTGCTTGATGCTATTTTTGTCGGTATGCAAAATCGTTGTCAAGATTCTCAAACCTTAAAATCAGGCCAGCCGGCAATTGGCGGGTGAAAATTTCAATCAATTCCCATTCCTCACATCAAACTATGCATATAACAATAGCTTTTATGCTGAATGACGGCTATCCGGCTGTCCCTATCCAAAAATTGAGAAATCCATAAGTGTCCCTACCTACTTTGCGCCGAAGCAATACGAATCAAAAAGAACTACGAATGGGGACTTAGAATAATTTTTCATTTTTCCCAACTTTGAAAATAATCACTTGAAAAAAATCTTAGAATCCAAAGAATAGTATACTTGATCGTTCTACAAGTCGAAAATTGGAAAAATAAGTGATATTTTTGCTTGATGCTATTTTTGTCGGTATGCAAAATCGTTGTCAAGATTCTCAAACCTTAAAATCAGGCCAGCCGGCAATTGGCGGGTGAAAATTTCAATCAATTCCCATTCCTCACATCAAACTATGCATATAACAATAGCTTTTATGCTGAATGACGGCTATCCGGCTGTCCCTATCCAAAAATTGAGAAATCCATAAGTGTCCCTACCTACTTTGCGCCGAAGCAATACGAATCAAAAAGAACTACGAATGGGGACTTAGAATAATTTTTCATTTTTCCCAACTTTGAAAATAATCACTTGAAAAAAATCTTAGAATCCAAAGAATAGTATACTTGATCGTTCTACAAGTCGAAAATTGGAAAAATAAGTGATATTTTTGCTTGATGCTATTTTTGTCGGTATGCAAAATCGTTGTCAAGATTCTCAAACCTTAAAATCAGGCCAGCCGGCAATTGGCGGGTGAAAATTTCAATCAATTCCCATTCCTCACATCAAACTATGCATATAACAATAGCTTTTATGCTGAATGACGGCTATCCGGCTGTCCCTATCCAAAAATTGAGAAATCCATAAGTGTCCCTACCTACTTTGCGCCGAAGCAATACGAATCAAAAAGAACTACGAATGGGGACTTAGAATAATTTTTCATTTTTCCCAACTTTGAAAATAATCACTTGAAAAAAATCTTAGAATCCAAAGAATAGTATACTTGATCGTTCTACAAGTCGAAAATTGGAAAAATAAGTGATATTTTTGCTTGATGCTATTTTTGTCGGTATGCAAAATCGTTGTCAAGATTCTCAAACCTTAAAATCAGGCCAGCCGGCGATTGGCGGGTGAAAATTTCAATCAATTCCCATTCCTCACATCAAACTATGCATATAACAATAGCTTTTATGCTGAATGACGGCTATCCGGCTGTCCCTATCCAAAAATTGAGAAATCCATAAGTGTCCCTACCTACTTTGCGCCGAAGCAATACGAATCAAAAAGAACTACGAATGGGGACTTAGAATAATTTTTCATTTTTCCCAACTTTGAAAATAATCACTTGAAAAAAATCTTAGAATCCAAAGAATAGTATACTTGATCGTTCTACAAGTCGAAAATTGGAAAAATAAGTGATATTTTTGCTTGATGCTATTTTTGTCGGTATGCAAAATCGTTGTCAAGATTCTCAAACCTTAAAATCAGGCCAGCCGGCAATTGGCGGGTGAAAATTTCAATCAATTCCCATTCCTCACATCAAACTATGCATATAACAATAGCTTTTATGCTGAATGACGGCTATCCGGCTGTCCCTATCCAAAAATTGAGAAATCCATAAGTGTCCCTACCTACTTTGCGCCGAAGCAATACGAATCAAAAAGAACTACGAATGGGGACTTAGAATAATTTTTCATTTTTCCCAACTTTGAAAATAATCACTTGAAAAAAATCATAGAATCCAAAGAATAGTATACTTGATCGTTCTACAAGTCGAAAATTGGAAAAATAAGTGATATTTTTGCTTGATGCTATTTTTGTCGGTATGCAAAATCGTTGTCAAGATTCTCAAACCTTAAAATCAGGCCAGCCGGCAATTGGCGGGTGAAAATTTCAATCAATTCCCATTCCTCACATCAAACTATGCATATAACAATAGCTTTTATGCTGAATGACGGCTATCCGGCTGTCCCTATCCAAAAATTGAGAAATCCATAAGTGTCCCTACCTACTTTGCGCCGAAGCAATACGAATCAAAAAGAACTACGAATGGGGACTTAGAATAATTTTTCATTTTTCCCAACTTTGAAAATAATCACTTGAAAAAAATCTTAGAATCCAAAGAATAGTATACTTGATCGTTCTACAAGTCGAAAATTGGAAAAATAAGTGATATTTTTGCTTGATGCTATTTTTGTCGGTATGCAAAATCGTTGTCAAGATTCTCAAACCTTAAAATCAGGCCAGCCGGCAATTGGCGGGTGAAAATTTCAATCAATTCCCATTCCTCACATCAAACTATGCATATAACAATAGCTTTTATGCTGAATGACGGCTATCCGGCTGTCCCTATCCAAAAATTGAGAAATCCATAAGTGTCCCTACCTACTTTGCGCCGAAGCAATACGAATCAAAAAGAACTACGAATGGGGACTTAGAATAATTTTTCATTTTTCCCAACTTTGAAAATAATCACTTGAAAAAAATCTTAGAATCCAAAGAATAGTATACTTGATCGTTCTACAAGTCGAAAATTGGAAAAATAAGTGATATTTTTGCTTGATGCTATTTTTGTCGGTATGCAAAATCGTTGTCAAGATTCTCAAACCTTAAAATCAGGCCAGCCGGCAATTGGCGGGTGAAAATTTCAATCAATTCCCATTCCTCACATCAAACTATGCATATAACAATAGCTTTTATGCTGAATGACGGCTATCCGGCTGTCCCTATCCAAAAATTGAGAAATCCATAAGTGTCCCTACCTACTTTGCGCCGAAGCAATACGAATCAAAAAGAACTACGAATGGGGACTTAGAATAATTTTTCATTTTTCCCAACTTTGAAAATAATCACTTGAAAAAAATCATAGAATCCAAAGAATAGTATACTTGATCGTTCTACAAGTCGAAAATTGGAAAAATAAGTGATATTTTTGCTTGATGCTATTTTTGTCGGTATGCAAAATCGTTGTCAAGATTCTCAAACCTTAAAATCAGGCCAGCCGGCAATTGGCGGGTGAAAATTTCAATCAATTCCCATTCCTCACATCAAACTATGCATATAACAATAGCTTTTATGCTGAATGACGGCTATCCGGCTGTCCCTATCCAAAAATTGAGAAATCCATAAGTGTCCCTACCTACTTTGCGCCGAAGCAATACGAATCAAAAAGAACTACGAATGGGGACTTAGAATAATTTTTCATTTTTCCCAACTTTGAAAATAATCACTTGAAAAAAATCTTAGAATCCAAAGAATAGTATACTTGATCGTTCTACAAGTCGAAAATTGGAAAAATAAGTGATATTTTTGCTTGATGCTATTTTTGTCGGTATGCAAAATCGTTGTCAAGATTCTCAAACCTTAAAATCAGGCCAGCCGGCAATTGGCGGGTGAAAATTTCAATCAATTCCCATTCCTCACATCAAACTATGCATATAACAATAGCTTTTATGCTGAATGACGGCTATCCGGCTGTCCCTATCCAAAAATTGAGAAATCCATAAGTGTCCCTACCTACTTTGCGCCGAAGCAATACGAATCAAAAAGAACTACGAATGGGGACTTAGAATAATTTTTCATTTTTCCCAACTTTGAAAATAATCACTTGAAAAAAATCTTAGAATCCAAAGAATAGTATACTTGATCGTTCTACAAGTCGAAAATTGGAAAAATAAGTGATATTTTTGCTTGATGCTATTTTTGTCGGTATGCAAAATCGTTGTCAAGATTCTCAAACCTTAAAATCAGGCCAGCCGGCAATTGGCGGGTGAAAATTTCAATCAATTCCCATTCCTCACATCAAACTATGCATATAACAATAGCTTTTATGCTGAATGACGGCTATCCGGCTGTCCCTATCCAAAAATTGAGAAATCCATAAGTGTCCCTACCTACTTTGCGCCGAAGCAATACGAATCAAAAAGAACTACGAATGGGGACTTAGAATAATTTTTCATTTTTCCCAACTTTGAAAATAATCACTTGAAAAAAATCTTAGAATCCAAAGAATAGTATACTTGATCGTTCTACAAGTCGAAAATTGGAAAAATAAGTGATATTTTTGCTTGATGCTATTTTTGTCGGTATGCAAAATCGTTGTCAAGATTCTCAAACCTTAAAATCAGGCCAGCCGGCAATTGGCGGGTGAAAATTTCAATCAATTCCCATTCCTCACATCAAACTATGCATATAACAATAGCTTTTATGCTGAATGACGGCTATCCGGCTGTCCCTATCCAAAAATTGAGAAATCCATAAGTGTCCCTACCTACTTTGCGCCGAAGCAATACGAATCAAAAAGAACTACGAATGGGGACTTAGAATAATTTTTCATTTTTCCCAACTTTGAAAATAATCACTTGAAAAAAATCTTAGAATCCAAAGAATAGTATACTTGATCGTTCTACAAGTCGAAAATTGGAAAAATAAGTGATATTTTTGCTTGATGCTATTTTTGTCGGTATGCAAAATCGTTGTCAAGATTCTCAAACCTTAAAATCAGGCCAGCCGGCAATTGGCGGGTGAAAATTTCAATCAATTCCCATTCCTCACATCAAACTATGCATATAACAATAGCTTTTATGCTGAATGACGGCTATCCGGCTGTCCCTATCCAAAAATTGAGAAATCCATAAGTGTCCCTACCTACTTTGCGCCGAAGCAATACGAATCAAAAAGAACTACGAATGGGGACTTAGAATAATTTTTCATTTTTCCCAACTTTGAAAATAATCACTTGAAAAAAATCTTAGAATCCAAAGAATAGTATACTTGATCGTTCTACAAGTCGAAAATTGGAAAAATAAGTGATATTTTTGCTTGATGCTATTTTTGTCGGTATGCAAAATCGTTGTCAAGATTCTCAAACCTTAAAATCAGGCCAGCCGGCAATTGGCGGGTGAAAATTTCAATCAATTCCCATTCCTCACATCAAACTATGCATATAACAATAGCTTTTATGCTGAATGACGGCTATCCGGCTGTCCCTATCCAAAAATTGAGAAATCCATAAGTGTCCCTACCTACTTTGCGCCGAAGCAATACGAATCAAAAAGAACTACGAATGGGGACTTAGAATAATTTTTCATTTTTCCCAACTTTGAAAATAATCACTTGAAAAAAATCTTAGAATCCAAAGAATAGTATACTTGATCGTTCTACAAGTCGAAAATTGGAAAAATAAGTGATATTTTTGCTTGATGCTATTTTTGTCGGTATGCAAAATCGTTGTCAAGATTCTCAAACCTTAAAATCAGGCCAGCCGGCAATTGGCGGGTGAAAATTTCAATCAATTCCCATTCCTCACATCAAACTATGCATATAACAATAGCTTTTATGCTGAATGACGGCTATCCGGCTGTCCCTATCCAAAAATTGAGAAATCCATAAGTGTCCCTACCTACTTTGCGCCGAAGCAATACGAATCAAAAAGAACTACGAATGGGGACTTAGAATAATTTTTCATTTTTCCCAACTTTGAAAATAATCACTTGAAAAAAATCTTAGAATCCAAAGAATAGTATACTTGATCGTTCTACAAGTCGAAAATTGGAAAAATAAGTGATATTTTTGCTTGATGCTATTTTTGTCGGTATGCAAAATCGTTGTCAAGATTCTCAAACCTTAAAATCAGGCCAGCCGGCAATTGGCGGGTGAAAATTTCAATCAATTCCCATTCCTCACATCAAACTATGCATATAACAATAGCTTTTATGCTGAATGACGGCTATCCGGCTGTCCCTATCCAAAAATTGAGAAATCCATAAGTGTCCCTACCTACTTTGCGCCGAAGCAATACGAATCAAAAAGAACTACGAATGGGGACTTAGAATAATTTTTCATTTTTCCCAACTTTGAAAATAATCACTTGAAAAAAATCTTAGAATCCAAAGAATAGTATACTTGATCGTTCTACAAGTCGAAAATTGGAAAAATAAGTGATATTTTTGCTTGATGCTATTTTTGTCGGTATGCAAAATCGTTGTCAAGATTCTCAAACCTTAAAATCAGGCCAGCCGGCAATTGGCGGGTGAAAATTTCAATCAATTCCCATTCCTCACATCAAACTATGCATATAACAATAGCTTTTATGCTGAATGACGGCTATCCGGCTGTCCCTATCCAAAAATTGAGAAATCCATAAGTGTCCCTACCTACTTTGCGCCGAAGCAATACGAATCAAAAAGAACTACGAATGGGGACTTAGAATAATTTTTCATTTTTCCCAACTTTGAAAATAATCACTTGAAAAAAATCTTAGAATCCAAAGAATAGTATACTTGATCGTTCTACAAGTCGAAAATTGGAAAAATAAGTGATATTTTTGCTTGATGCTATTTTTGTCGGTATGCAAAATCGTTGTCAAGATTCTCAAACCTTAAAATCAGGCCAGCCGGCAATTGGCGGGTGAAAATTTCAATCAATTCCCATTCCTCACATCAAACTATGCATATAACAATAGCTTTTATGCTGAATGACGGCTATCCGGCTGTCCCTATCCAAAAATTGAGAAATCCATAAGTGTCCCTACCTACTTTGCGCCGAAGCAATACGAATCAAAAAGAACTACGAATGGGGACTTAGAATAATTTTTCATTTTTCCCAACTTTGAAAATAATCACTTGAAAAAAATCTTAGAATCCAAAGAATAGTATACTTGATCGTTCTACAAGTCGAAAATTGGAAAAATAAGTGATATTTTTGCTTGATGCTATTTTTGTCGGTATGCAAAATCGTTGTCAAGATTCTCAAACCTTAAAATCAGGCCAGCCGGCAATTGGCGGGTGAAAATTTCAATCAATTCCCATTCCTCACATCAAACTATGCATATAACAATAGCTTTTATGCTGAATGACGGCTATCCGGCTGTCCCTATCCAAAAATTGAGAAATCCATAAGTGTCCCTACCTACTTTGCGCCGAAGCAATACGAATCAAAAAGAACTACGAATGGGGACTTAGAATAATTTTTCATTTTTCCCAACTTTGAAAATAATCACTTGAAAAAAATCTTAGAATCCAAAGAATAGTATACTTGATCGTTCTACAAGTCGAAAATTGGAAAAATAAGTGATATTTTTGCTTGATGCTATTTTTGTCGGTATGCAAAATCGTTGTCAAGATTCTCAAACCTTAAAATCAGGCCAGCCGGCAATTGGCGGGTGAAAATTTCAATCAATTCCCATTCCTCACATCAAACTATGCATATAACAATAGCTTTTATGCTGAATGACGGCTATCCGGCTGTCCCTATCCAAAAATTGAGAAATCCACTAAGTGTCCCTACCTACTTTGCGCCGAAGCAATACGAATCAAAAAGAACTACGAATGGGGACTTAGAATAATTTTTCATTTTTCCCAACTTTGAAAATAATCACTTGAAAAAAATCTTAGAATCCAAAGAATAGTATACTTGATCGTTCTACAAGTCGAAAATTGGAAAAATAAGTGATATTTTTGCTTGATGCTATTTTTGTCGGTATGCAAAATCGTTGTCAAGATTCTCAAACCTTAAAATCAGGCCAGCCGGCAATTGGCGGGTGAAAATTTCAATCAATTCCCATTCCTCACATCAAACTATGCATATAACAATAGCTTTTATGCTGAATGACGGCTATCCGGCTGTCCCTATCCAAAAATTGAGAAATCCATAAGTGTCCCTACCTACTTTGCGCCGAAGCAATACGAATCAAAAAGAACTACGAATGGGGACTTAGAATAATTTTTCATTTTTCCCAACTTTGAAAATAATCACTTGAAAAAAATCTTAGAATCCAAAGAATAGTATACTTGATCGTTCTACAAGTCGAAAATTGGAAAAATAAGTGATATTTTTGCTTGATGCTATTTTTGTCGGTATGCAAAATCGTTGTCAAGATTCTCAAACCTTAAAATCAGGCCAGCCGGCAATTGGCGGGTGAAAATTTCAATCAATTCCCATTCCTCACATCAAACTATGCATATAACAATAGCTTTTATGCTGAATGACGGCTATCCGGCTGTCCCTATCCAAAAATTGAGAAAGCCATAAGTGTCCCTACCTACTTTGCGCCGAAGCAATACGAATCAAAAAGAACTACGAATGGGGACTTAGAATAATTTTTCATTTTTCCCAACTTTGAAAATAATCACTTGAAAAAAATCTTAGAATCCAAAGAATAGTATACTTGATCGTTCTACAAGTCGAAAATTGGAAAAATAAGTGATATTTTTGCTTGATGCTATTTTTGTCGGTATGCAAAATCGTTGTCAAGATTCTCAAACCTTAAAATCAGGCCAGCCGGCAATTGGCGGGTGAAAATTTCAATCAATTCCCATTCCTCACATCAAACTATGCATATAACAATAGCTTTTATGCTGAATGACGGCTATCCGGCTGTCCCTATCCAAAAATTGAGAAAGCCATAAGTGTCCCTACCTACTTTGCGCCGAAGCAATACGAATCAAAAAGAACTACGAATGGGGACTTAGAATAATTTTTCATTTTTCCCAACTTTGAAAATAATCACTTGAAAAAAATCTTAGAATCCAAAGAATAGTATACTTGATCGTTCTACAAGTCGAAAATTGGAAAAATAAGTGATATTTTTGCTTGATGCTATTTTTGTCGGTATGCAAAATCGTTGTCAAGATTCTCAAACCTTAAAATCAGGCCAGCCGGCAATTGGCGGGTGAAAATTTCAATCAATTCCCATTCCTCACATCAAACTATGCATATAACAATAGCTTTTATGCTGAATGACGGCTATCCGGCTGTCCCTATCCAAAAATTGAGAAAGCCATAAGTGTCCCTACCTACTTTGCGCCGAAGCAATACGAATCAAAAAGAACTACGAATGGGGACTTAGAATAATTTTTCATTTTTCCCAACTTTGAAAATAATCACTTGAAAAAAATCTTAGAATCCAAAGAATAGTATACTTGATCGTTCTACAAGTCGAAAATTGGAAAAATAAGTGATATTTTTGCTTGATGCTATTTTTGTCGGTATGCAAAATCGTTGTCAAGATTCTCAAACCTTAAAATCAGGCCAGCCGGCAATTGGCGGGTGAAAATTTCAATCAATTCCCATTCCTCACATCAAACTATGCATATAACAATAGCTTTTATGCTGAATGACGGCTATCCGGCTGTCCCTATCCAAAAATTGAGAAAGCCATAAGTGTCCCTACCTACTTTGCGCCGAAGCAATACGAATCAAAAAGAACTACGAATGGGGACTTAGAATAATTTTTCATTTTTCCCAACTTTGAAAATAATCACTTGAAAAAAATCTTAGAATCCAAAGAATAGTATACTTGATCGTTCTACAAGTCGAAAATTGGAAAAATAAGTGATATTTTTGCTTGATGCTATTTTTGTCGGTATGCAAAATCGTTGTCAAGATTCTCAAACCTTAAAATCAGGCCAGCCGGCAATTGGCGGGTGAAAATTTCAATCAATTCCCATTCCTCACATCAAACTATGCATATAACAATAGCTTTTATGCTGAATGACGGCTATCCGGCTGTCCCTATCCAAAAATTGAGAAATCCATAAGTGTCCCTACCTACTTTGCGCCGAAGCAATACGAATCAAAAAGAACTACGAATGGGGACTTAGAATAATTTTTCATTTTTCCCAACTTTGAAAATAATCACTTGAAAAAAATCTTAGAATCCAAAGAATAGTACACTTGATCGTTCTACAAGTCGAAAATTGGAAAAATAAGTGATATTTTTGCTTGATGCTATTTTTGTCGGTATGCAAAATCGTTGTCAAGATTCTCAAACCTTAAAATCAGGCCAGCCGGCAATTGGCGGGTGAAAATTTCAATCAATTCCCATTCCTCACATCAAACTATGCATATAACAATAGCTTTTATGCTGAATGACGGCTATCCGGCTGTCCCTATCCAAAAATTGAGAAATCCATAAGTGTCCCTACCTACTTTGCGCCGAAGCAATACGAATCAAAAAGAACTACGAATGGGGACTTAGAATAATTTTTCATTTTTCCCAACTTTGAAAATAATCACTTGAAAAAAATCTTAGAATCCAAAGAATAGTATACTTGATCGTTCTACAAGTCGAAAATTGGAAAAATAAGTGATATTTTCGCTTGATGCTATTTTTGTCGGTATGCAAAATCGTTGTCAAGATTCTCAAACCTTAAAATCAGGCCAGCCGGCAATTGGCGGGTGAAAATTTCAATCAATTCCCATTCCTCACATCAAACTATGCATATAACAATAGCTTTTATGCTGAATGACGGCTATCCGGCTGTCCCTATCCAAAAATTGAGAAAGCCATAAGTGTCCCTACCTACTTTGCGCCGAAGCAATACGAATCAAAAAGAACTACGAATGGGGACTTAGAATAATTTTTCATTTTTCCCAACTTTGAAAATAATCACTTGAAAAAAATCTTAGAATCCAAAGAATAGTACACTTGATCGTTCTACAAGTCGAAAATTGGAAAAATAAGTGATATTTTTGCTTGATGCTATTTTTGTCGGTATGCAAAATCGTTGTCAAGATTCTCAAACCTTAAAATCAGGCCAGCCGGCAATTGGCGGGTGAAAATTTCAATCAATTCCCATTCCTCACATCAAACTATGCATATAACAATAGCTTTTATGCTGAATGACGGCTATCCGGCTGTCCCTATCCAAAAATTGAGAAATCCATAAGTGTCCCTACCTACTTTGCGCCGAAGCAATACGAATCAAAAAGAACTACGAATGGGGACTTAGAATAATTTTTCATTTTTCCCAACTTTGAAAATAATCACTTGAAAAAAATCTTAGAATCCAAAGAATAGTATACTTGATCGTTCTACAAGTCGAAAATTGGAAAAATAAGTGATATTTTCGCTTGATGCTATTTTTGTCGGTATGCAAAATCGTTGTCAAGATTCTCAAACCTTAAAATCAGGCCAGCCGGCAATTGGCGGGTGAAAATTTCAATCAATTCCCATTCCTCACATCAAACTATGCATATAACAATAGCTTTTATGCTGAATGACGGCTATCCGGCTGTCCCTATCCAAAAATTGAGAAAGCCATAAGTGTCCCTACCTACTTTGCGCCGAAGCAATACGAATCAAAAAGAACTACGAATGGGGACTTAGAATAATTTTTCATTTTTCCCAACTTTGAAAATAATCACTTGAAAAAAATCTTAGAATCCAAAGAATAGTACACTTGATCGTTCTACAAGTCGAAAATTGGAAAAATAAGTGATATTTTTGCTTGATGCTATTTTTGTCGGTATGCAAAATCGTTGTCAAGATTCTCAAACCTTAAAATCAGGCCAGCCGGCAATTGGCGGGTGAAAATTTCAATCAATTCCCATTCCTCACATCAAACTATGCATATAACAATAGCTTTTATGCTGAATGACGGCTATCCGGCTGTCCCTATCCAAAAATTGAGAAATCCATAAGTGTCCCTACCTACTTTGCGCCGAAGCAATACGAATCAAAAAGAACTACGAATGGGGACTTAGAATAATTTTTCATTTTTCCCAACTTTGAAAATAATCACTTGAAAAAAATCTTAGAATCCAAAGAATAGTATACTTGATCGTTCTACAAGTCGAAAATTGGAAAAATAAGTGATATTTTTGCTTGATGCTATTTTTGTCGGTATGCAAAATCGTTGTCAAGATTCTCAAACCTTAAAATCAGGCCAGCCGGCAATTGGCGGGTGAAAATTTCAATCAATTCCCATTCCTCACATCAAACTATGCATATAACAATAGCTTTTATGCTGAATGACGGCTATCCGGCTGTCCCTATCCAAAAATTGAGAAAGCCATAAGTGTCCCTACCTACTTTGCGCCGAAGCAATACGAATCAAAAAGAACTACGAATGGGGACTTAGAATAATTTTTCATTTTTCCCAACTTTGAAAATAATCACTTGAAAAAAATCTTAGAATCCAAAGAATAGTATACTTGATCGTTCTACAAGTCGAAAATTGGAAAAATAAGTGATATTTTTGCTTGATGCTATTTTTGTCGGTATGCAAAATCGTTGTCAAGATTCTCAAACCTTAAAATCAGGCCAGCCGGCAATTGGCGGGTGAAAATTTCAATCAATTCCCATTCCTCACATCAAACTATGCATATAACAATAGCTTTTATGCTGAATGACGGCTATCCGGCTGTCCCTATCCAAAAATTGAGAAAGCCATAAGTGTCCCTACCTACTTTGCGCCGAAGCAATACGAATCAAAAAGAACTACGAATGGGGACTTAGAATAATTTTTCATTTTTCCCAACTTTGAAAATAATCACTTGAAAAAAATCTTAGAATCCAAAGAATAGTATACTTGATCGTTCTACAAGTCGAAAATTGGAAAAATAAGTGATATTTTTGCTTGATGCTATTTTTGTCGGTATGCAAAATCGTTGTCAAGATTCTCAAACCTTAAAATCAGGCCAGCCGGCAATTGGCGGGTGAAAATTTCAATCAATTCCCATTCCTCACATCAAACTATGCATATAACAATAGCTTTTATGCTGAATGACGGCTATCCGGCTGTCCCTATCCAAAAATTGAGAAAGCCATAAGTGTCCCTACCTACTTTGCGCCGAAGCAATACGAATCAAAAAGAACTACGAATGGGGACTTAGAATAATTTTTCATTTTTCCCAACTTTGAAAATAATCACTTGAAAAAAATCTTAGAATCCAAAGAATAGTATACTTGATCGTTCTACAAGTCGAAAATTGGAAAAATAAGTGATATTTTTGCTTGATGCTATTTTTGTCGGTATGCAAAATCGTTGTCAAGATTCTCAAACCTTAAAATCAGGCCAGCCGGCAATTGGCGGGTGAAAATTTCAATCAATTCCCATTCCTCACATCAAACTATGCATATAACAATAGCTTTTATGCTGAATGACGGCTATCCGGCTGTCCCTATCCAAAAATTGAGAAAGCCATAAGTGTCCCTACCTACTTTGCGCCGAAGCAATACGAATCAAAAAGAACTACGAATGGGGACTTAGAATAATTTTTCATTTTTCCCAACTTTGAAAATAATCACTTGAAAAAAATCTTAGAATCCAAAGAATAGTATACTTGATCGTTCTACAAGTCGAAAATTGGAAAAATAAGTGATATTTTTGCTTGATGCTATTTTTGTCGGTATGCAAAATCGTTGTCAAGATTCTCAAACCTTAAAATCAGGCCAGCCGGCAATTGGCGGGTGAAAATTTCAATCAATTCCCATTCCTCACATCAAACTATGCATATAACAATAGCTTTTATGCTGAATGACGGCTATCCGGCTGTCCCTATCCAAAAATTGAGAAAGCCATAAGTGTCCCTACCTACTTTGCGCCGAAGCAATACGAATCAAAAAGAACTACGAATGGGGACTTAGAATAATTTTTCATTTTTCCCAACTTTGAAAATAATCACTTGAAAAAAATCTTAGAATCCAAAGAATAGTATACTTGATCGTTCTACAAGTCGAAAATTGGAAAAATAAGTGATATTTTTGCTTGATGCTATTTTTGTCGGTATGCAAAATCGTTGTCAAGATTCTCAAACCTTAAAATCAGGCCAGCCGGCAATTGGCGGGTGAAAATTTCAATCAATTCCCATTCCTCACATCAAACTATGCATATAACAATAGCTTTTATGCTGAATGACGGCTATCCGGCTGTCCCTATCCAAAAATTGAGAAAGCCATAAGTGTCCCTACCTACTTTGCGCCGAAGCAATACGAATCAAAAAGAACTACGAATGGGGACTTAGAATAATTTTTCATTTTTCCCAACTTTGAAAATAATCACTTGAAAAAAATCTTAGAATCCAAAGAATAGTATACTTGATCGTTCTACAAGTCGAAAATTGGAAAAATAAGTGATATTTTTGCTTGATGCTATTTTTGTCGGTATGCAAAATCGTTGTCAAGATTCTCAAACCTTAAAATCAGGCCAGCCGGCAATTGGCGGGTGAAAATTTCAATCAATTCCCATTCCTCACATCAAACTATGCATATAACAATAGCTTTTATGCTGAATGACGGCTATCCGGCTGTCCCTATCCAAAAATTGAGAAAGCCATAAGTGTCCCTACCTACTTTGCGCCGAAGCAATACGAATCAAAAAGAACTACGAATGGGGACTTAGAATAATTTTTCATTTTTCCCAACTTTGAAAATAATCACTTGAAAAAAATCTTAGAATCCAAAGAATAGTATACTTGATCGTTCTACAAGTCGAAAATTGGAAAAATAAGTGATATTTTTGCTTGATGCTATTTTTGTCGGTATGCAAAATCGTTGTCAAGATTCTCAAACCTTAAAATCAGGCCAGCCGGCAATTGGCGGGTGAAAATTTCAATCAATTCCCATTCCTCACATCAAACTATGCATATAACAATAGCTTTTATGCTGAATGACGGCTATCCGGCTGTCCCTATCCAAAAATTGAGAAAGCCATAAGTGTCCCTACCTACTTTGCGCCGAAGCAATACGAATCAAAAAGAACTACGAATGGGGACTTAGAATAATTTTTCATTTTTCCCAACTTTGAAAATAATCACTTGAAAAAAATCTTAGAATCCAAAGAATAGTATACTTGATCGTTCTACAAGTCGAAAATTGGAAAAATAAGTGATATTTTTGCTTGATTCTATTTTTGTTGGTATGCAAAAATAGCATCACAGAATTTTTAATTGAAAAAAATTATATTCATATATAATTGAATGCATAAAATTAAACTAAATTCTATATAACTAATTTATAATTTATCAGGTAACCGATATTATTAATTTTTAGTGATGACTTGAAAAGTTGATGCTATTTTTGTTGGTATGCAAAAATAGCATCACAGAATTTTTAATTGAAAAAAATATATATTCATATATAATTGAATGCATAAAATTAAACTAAATTCTATATAACTAATTTGTAATTTACCAAGTAACCGATATTATTAATTTTTATTGATGACTTGAAACGTTGATCTTATTTTTGTTGGTATGCAAAAATAGCATCAGAGAATTTTTAATTAAAAAAAATATATATTCATATATAATTGAATGCATAAAATTAAACTAAATTCTATACAACTATTTTATAGTTTATCAAGTAACCGATATTATTAATTTTCAATGATGTCTTGGAACGTTGATGCTATTTTTGTTGGTATGCAAAAATAGCATCACAGAATTTTTAATTAAAAAAAATATATATTCATATATAATTGAATGCATAAAATTAAACTAAATTCTATACAACTATTTTATAGTTTATCAAGTAACCGATATTATTAATTTTCAATGATGTCTTGGAACGTTGATGCTATTTTTGTTGGTATGCAAAAATAGCATCACAGAATTTTTAATTGAAAAAAATTATATTCATATATAATTGAATGCATAAAATTAAACTAAATTCTATACAACTATTTTATAGTTTATCAAGTAACCGATATTATTAATTTTCAATGATGTCTTGGAACGTTGATGCTATTTTTGTTGGTATGCAAAAATAGCATCACAGAATTTTTAATTAAAAAAAATATATATTCATATATAATTGAATGCATAAAATTAAACTAAATTCTATACAACTATTTTATAGTTTATCAAGTAACCGATATTATTAATTTTCAATGATGTCTTGGAACGTTGATGCTATTTTTGTTGGTATGCAAAAATAGCATCACAGAATTTTTAATTGAAAAAAATTATATTCATATATAATTGAATGCATAAAATTAAACTAAATTCTATATAACTAATTTATAATTTACCAAGTAACCGATATTATTAATTTTTATTGATGACTTGAAACGTTGATCCTATTTTTGTTGGTATGCAAAAATAGCATCACAGAATTTTTAATTAAAAAAAATATATATTCATATATAATTGAATCCATAAAATTAAACTAAATTCTATACAACTATTTTATAGTTTATCAAGTAACCGATATTATTAATTTTCAATGATGTCTTGGAACGTTGATGCTATTTTTGTTGGTATGCAAAAATAGCATCACAGAATTTTTAATTGAAAAAAATTATATTCATATATAATTGAATGCATAAAATTAAACTAAATTCTATATAACTAATTTATAATTTATCAGGTAACCGATATTATTAATTTTTAGTGATGACTTGAAAAGTTGATGCTATTTTTGTTGGTATGCAAAAATAGCATCACAGAATTTTTAATTGAAAAAAATATATATTCAGATATAATTGAATGCATAAAATTAAACTAAATTCTATACAACTAATTTATATTTTATCAAGTAACCGATAT
>NW_026973984.1:0-34049 GCF_034640455.1 Diachasmimorpha longicaudata | reverse complement strand
CACTCACGTGTGATATCAATGGCGCCAGCCAAATTGTCCTAGCTATGATATTTCCAAAGATAGGGGCGAAAAACGGTGTGATCCCAAGTCCGGGCCCGTTTTGCTCTAGGACGCCTAGGAGCCGAGAAAAACGCGAAAAACTAAAAAAATCGACTTTAGAAAATTCCCAGACCCCTAGAAAAATCGGAAATCGTCTCACGAATCCAATGGCGCCAGGCAAATTGTCCTAGCTATGATATTTCCAAAGATATGGGCGAAAAACGGTATCCCGGCCCAAATCCGGGCCCGTTTTGCTCTAGGAGGCCCAGGAGCCGAGAAAAACGCGAAAAACTAAAAAAATCGACTTTAGAAAATTCCGAACCCCTAGAAAAATCGGAAATCGTCTCACGAATCCAATGGCGCCAGCCAAATTGTCCTAGCTATGATATTTCCAAAGATAGGGGCGAAAAACGGTGTGATCGCAAATCCGGGCCCGTTTTGCTCTAGGAGGCCCAGGAGCCGAGAAAAATGCGAAAAACTAAAAAAATCGACTTTAGAAAATTCCCGGACCGCTAGAAAAATCGGAAATCGTCTCACGAATCCAATGGCGCCAGGCAAATTGTCCTAGCTATGGCATTTCCAAAGATAGGGGCGAAAAACGGTGTGATCCCAAATCCGGGCCCGTTTTGCTCTAGGAGGCCCAGGAGCCGAGAAAAACGCGAAAAACTAAAAAAATCGACTTTAGAAAATTCCCGGACCCCTAGAAAAATCGGAAATCGTCTCACGAATCCAATGGCGCCAGGCAAATTGTCCCAGCTATGATATTTCCAAAGATAGGGGCGAAAAACGGTGTGATCCCAAATCCGGGCCCGTTTTGCTCTAGGAGGCCCAGGAGCCGAGAAAAACGCGAAAAACTAAAAAAATCGACTTTAGAAAATTCCCGGACCCCTAGAAAAATCGGAAATCGTCTCCAGAATCCAATGGCGCCAGCCAAATTGTCCTATCTATGATATTTCCAAAGATAGGGGCGAAAAACGGTGTGATCCCAAATCCGGGCCCGTTTTGCTCTAGGAGTCCCAGGAGCCGAGAAAAACGCGAAAAATGAAAAAAATCGACTTTAGAAAATTCCCGGACCCCTAGAAAAATCGGAAATCGTCTCACGAATCCAATGGCGCCAGGCAAATTGTCCCAGCTATGATATTTCCAAAGATAGGGGCGAAAAACGGTGTGATCCCAAATCCGGGCCCGTTTTGCTCTAGGAGGCCCAGGAGCCGAGAAAAACGCGAAAAACTAAAAAAATCGACTTTAGAAAATTCCCGGACCCCTAGAAAAATCGGAAATCGTCTCACGAATCCAATGGCGCCAGGCAAATTGTCCTAGCTATGATATTTCCAAAGATAGGGGCGAAAAACGGTGTGATCCCAAATCCGGGCCCGTTTTGCTCTAGGAGGCCCAGGAGCCGAGAAAAACGCGAAAAACTAAAAAAATCGACTTTAGAAAATTCCCGGACCCCTAGAAAAATCGGAAATCGTCTCACGAATCCAATGACGCCAGGCAAATTGTCCTAGATATGATATTTCCAAAGATATGGGCGAAAAACGGTATCCCGGCCCAAATCCGGGCCCGTTTTGCTCTAGGAGGCCCAGGAGCCGAGAAAAACGCGAAAAACTAAAAAAATCGACTTTAGAAAATTCCCGGACCCCTAGAAAAATCGGAAATCGTCTCACGAAACCAATGGCGCCAGCCAAATTGTCCTAGCTATGATATTTCCAAAGATATGGGCGAAAAACGGTATGAGCACAAATCCGGGCCCGTTTTGCTCTAGGAGGCCCAGGAGCCGAGAAAAACGCGAAAAACTAAAAAAATCGACTTTAGAAAATTCCCGGACCCCTAGAAAAATCGGAAATCGTCTCACGAATCCAATGGCGCCAGCCAAATTGTCCTAGCTATGATATTTCCAAAGATAGGGGCGAAAAACGGTGTGATCCCAAGTCCGGGCCCGTTTTGCTCTAGGACGCCTAGGAGCCGAGAAAAACGCGAAAAACTAAAAAAATCGACTTTAGAAAATTCCCAGACCCCTAGAAAAATCGGAAATCGTCTCACGAATCCAATGGCGCCAGGCAAATTGTCCTAGCTATGATATTTCCAAAGATATGGGCGAAAAACGGTATCCCGGCCCAAATCCGGGCCCGTTTTGCTCTAGGAGGCCCAGGAGCCGAGAAAAACGCGAAAAACTAAAAAAATCGACTTTAGAAAATTCCCGAACCCCTAGAAAAATCGGAAATCGTCTCACGAATCCAATGGCGCCAGCCAAATTGTCCTAGCTATGATATTTCCAAAGATAGGGGCGAAAAACGGTGTGATCGCAAATCCGGGCCCGTTTTGCTCTAGGAGGCCCAGGAGCCGAGAAAAATGCGAAAAACTAAAAAAATCGACTTTAGAAAATTCCCGGACCGCTAGAAAAATCGGAAATCGTCTCACGAATCCAATGGCGCCAGGCAAATTGTCCTAGCTATGGTATTTCCAAAGATAGGGGCGAAAAACGGTGTGATCCCAAATCCGGGCCCGTTTTGCTCTAGGAGGCCCAGGAGCCGAGAAAAACGCGAAAAACTAAAAAAATCGACTTTAGAAAATTCCCGGACCCCTAGAAAAATCGGAAATCGTCTCACGAATCCAATGGCGCCAGGCAAATTGTCCCAGCTATGATATTTTCAAAGATAGGGGCGAAAAACGGTGTGATCCCAAATCCGGGCCCGTTTTGCTCTAGGAGGCCCAGGAGCCGAGAAAAACGCGAAAAACTAAAAAAATCGACTTTAGAAAATTCCCGGACCCCTAGAAAAATCGGAAATCGTCTCCAGAATCCAATGGCGCCAGCCAAATTGTCCTATCTATGATATTTCCAAAGATATGGGCGAAAAACGGTGTGATCCCAAATCCGGGCCCGTTTTGCTCTAGGAGGCCCAGGAGCCGAGAAAAACGCGAAAAACTAAAAAAATCGACTTTAGAAAAATCGCGGACCCCTAGAAAAATCGGAAATCGTCTCAAGAATCCAATGGCGCCAGCCTATTTGTCCTAGCTATGATATTTCCAAAGATATGGGCGAAAAACGGTGTGATCCCAAATCCGGGCCCGTTTTGCTCTAGGAGGCCCAGGAGCCGAGAAAAACGCGAAAAACTAAAAAAATCGACTTTAGAAAATTCCCGGACCCCTAGAAAAATCGGAAATCGTCTCACGAAACCAATGGCGCCAGCCAAATTGTCCTAGCTATGATATTTCCAAAGATATGGGCGAAAAACGGTATGAGCACAAATCCGGGCCCGTTTTGCTCTAGGAGGCCCAGGAGCCGAGAAAAACGCGAAAAACTAAAAAAATCGACTTTAGAAAATTCCCGGACCCCTAGAAAAATCGGAAATCGTCTCACGAATCCAATGGCGCCAGCCAAATTGTCCTAGCTATGATATTTCCAAAGATAGGGGCGAAAAACGGTGTGATCCCAAATCCGGGCCCGTTTTGCTCTAGGAGGCCCAGGAGCCGAGAAAAACGCGAAAAATGAAAAAAATCGACTTTAGAAAATTCCCGGACCCCTAGAAAAATCGGAAATCGTCTCACGAATCCAATGGCGCCAGGCAAATTGTCCCAGCTATGATATTTCCAAAGATAGGGGCGAAAAACGGTGTGATCCCAAATCCGGGCCCGTTTTGCTCTAGGAGGCCCAGGAGCCGAGAAAAACGCGAAAAACTAAAAAAATCGACTTTAGAAAAATCGCGGACCCCTAGAAAAATCGGAAATCGTCTCAAGAATCCAATGGCGCCAGCCTATTTGTCCTAGCTATGATATTTCCAAAGATATGGGCGAAAAACGGTGTGATCCCAAATCCGGGCCCGTTTTGCTCTAGGAGGCCCAGGAGCCGAGAAAAACGCGAAAAACTAAAAAAATCGACTTTAGAAAATTCCCGGACCCCTAGAAAAATCGGAAATCGTCTCACGAATCCAATGGCGCCAGGCAAATTGTCCCAGCTATGATATTTCCAAAGATATGGGCGAAAAACGGTATCCGGGCCCAAATCCGGGCCCGTTTTGCTCTAAGAGACCCAGGAGCCGAGAAAATCGCGAAAAACTAAAATATCGACTTTAGAAAATTCCCGGACCCCTAGAAAAATCGGAAATCGTCTCACAAATCCAATGGCGCCAGGCAAATTGTCCCAGCTATGATATTTCCAAAGATAGGGGCGAAAAACGGTGTGATCCCAAATCCGGGCCCGTTTTGCTCTAGGAGGCCCAGGAGCCGAGAAAAACGCGAAAAACTAAAAAAATCGACTTTAGAAAATCCCCGGACCCCTAGAAAAATCGGAAATCGTCTCACGAATCCAATGGCGCCAGCCAAATTGTCCTAGCTATGATATTTCCAAAGATAGGGGCGAAAAACGGTGTGATCCCAAATCCGGGCCCGTTTTGCTCTAGGAGGCCCAGGAGCCGAGAAAAACGCGAAAAACTAAAAAAATCGACTTTAGAAAATTCCCGGACCCCTAGAAAAATCGGAAATCGTCTCACGAATCCAATGGCGCCAGGCAAATTGTCCTAGCTATGATATTTCCAAAGATATGGGCGAAAAACGGTATCCCGGCCCAAATCCGGGCCCGTTTTGCTCTAGGAGGCCCAGGAGCCGAGAAAAACGCGAAAAACTAAAAAAATCGACTTTAGAAAATTCCCGGACCCCTAGAAAAATCGGAAATCGTCTCACGAAACCAATGGCGCCAGCCAAATTGTCCTAGCTATGATATTTCCAAAGATATGGGCGAAAAACGGTATGAGCACAAATCCGGGCCCGTTTTGCTCTAGGAGGCCCAGGAGCCGAGAAAAACGCGAAAAACTAAAAAAATCGACTTTAGAAAATTCCCGGACCCCTAGAAAAATCGGAAATCGTCTCACGAATCCAATGGCGCCAGCCAAATTGTCCTAGCTATGATATTTCCAAAGATAGGGGCGAAAAACGGTGTGATCCCAAATCCGGGCCCGTTTTGCTCTAGGAGGCCCAGGAGCCGAGAAAAACGCGAAAAATGAAAAAAATCGACTTTAGAAAATTCCCGGACCCCTAGAAAAATCGGAAATCGTCTCACGAATCCAATGGCGCCAGGCAAATTGTCCCAGCTATGATATTTCCAAAGATAGGGGCGAAAAACGGTGTGATCCCAAATCCGGGCCCGTTTTGCTCTAGGAGGCCCAGGAGCCGAGAAAAACGCGAAAAACTAAAAAAATCGACTTTAGAAAATTCCCGGACCCCTAGAAAAATCGGAAATCGTCTCACGAATCCAATGGCGCCAGGCAAATTGTCCTAGCTATGATATTTCCAAAGATAGGGGCGAAAAACGGTGTGATCCCAAATCCGGGCCCGTTTTGCTCTAGGAGGCCCAGGAGCCGAGAAAAACGCGAAAAACTAAAAAAATCGACTTTAGAAAATTCCCGGACCCCTAGAAAAATCGGAAATCGTCTCACGAATCCAATGACGCCAGGCAAATTGTCCTAGCTATGATATTTCCAAAGATATGGGCGAAAAACGGTATCCCGGCCCAAATCCGGGCCCGTTTTGCTCTAGGAGGCCCAGGAGCCGAGAAAAACGCGAAAAACTAAAAAAATCGACTTTAGAAAATTCCCGGACCCCTAGAAAAATCGGAAATCGTCTCACGAAACCAATGGCGCCAGCCAAATTGTCCTAGCTATGATATTTCCAAAGATATGGGCGAAAAACGGTATGAGCACAAATCCGGGCCCGTTTTGCTCTAGGAGGCCCAGGAGCCGAGAAAAACGCGAAAAACTAAAAAAATCGACTTTAGAAAATTCCCGAACCCCTAGAAAAATCGGAAATCGTCTCACGAATCCAATGGCGCCAGCCAAATTGTCCTAGCTATGATATTTCCAAAGATAGGGGCGAAAAACGGTGTGATCCCAAATCCGGGCCCGTTTTGCTCTAGGAGGCCCAGGAGCCGAGAAAAACGCGAAAAACTAAAAAAATCGACTTTAGAAAATTCCCGGACCCCGAGAAAAATCGGAAATCGTCTCCAGAATCCAATGGCGCCAGCCAAATTGTCCTATCTATGATATTTCCAAAGATATGGGCGAAAAACGGTGTGATCCCAAATCCGGGCCCGTTTTGCTCTAGGAGGCCCAGGAGCCGAGAAAAACGCGAAAAACTAAAAAAATCGACTTTAGAAAAATCGCGGACCCCTAGAAAAATCGGAAATCGTCTCAAGAATCCAATGGCGCCAGCCTATTTGTCCTAGCTATGATATTTCCAAAGATATGGGCGAAAAACGGTGTGATCCCAAATCCGGGCCCGTTTTGCTCTAGGAGGCCCAGGAGCCGAGAAAAACGCGAAAAACTAAAAAAATCGACTTTAGAAAATTCCCGGACCCCTAGAAAAATCGGAAATCGTCTCACGAATCCAATGGCGCCAGGCAAATTGTCCCAGCTATGATATTTCCAAAGATAGGGGCGAAAAACGGTATGAGCACAAATCCGGGCCCGTTTTGCTCTAGGAGGCCCAGGAGCCGAGAAAAACGCGAAAAACTAAAAAAATCGACTTTAGAAAAATCGCGGACCCCTAGAAAAATCGGAAATCGTCTCAAGAATCCAATGGCGCCAGCCTATTTGTCCTAGCTATGATATTTCCAAAGATATGGGCGAAAAACGGTGTGATCCCAAATCCGGGCCCGTTTTGCTCTAGGAGGCCCAGGAGCCGAGAAAAACGCGAAAAACTAAAAAAATCGACTTTAGAAAATTCCCGGACCCCTAGAAAAATCGGAAATCGTCTCACGAATCCAATGGCGCCAGGCAAATTGTCCCAGCTATGATATTTCCAAAGATATGGGCGAAAAACGGTATCCGGGCCCAAATCCGGGCCCGTTTTGCTCTAAGAGACCCAGGAGCCGAGAAAATCGCGAAAAACTAAAATATCGACTTTAGAAAATTCCCGGACCCCTAGAAAAATCGGAAATCGTCTCACAAATCCAATGGCGCCAGGCAAATTGTCCCAGCTATGATATTTCCAAAGATAGGGGCGAAAAACGGTGTGATCCCAAATCCGGGCCCGTTTTGCTCTAGGAGGCCCAGGAGCCGAGAAAAACGCGAAAAACTAAAAAAATCGACTTTAGAAAATTCCCGGACCCCTAGAAAAATCGGAAATCGTCTCACGAATCCAATGGCGCCAGCCAAATTGTCCTAGCTATGATATTTCCAAAGATAGGGGCGAAAAACGGTGTGATCCCAAATCCGGGCCCGTTTTGCTCTAGGAGGCCCAGGAGCCGAGAAAAACGCGAAAAACTAAAAAAATCGACTTTAGAAAATTCCCGGACCCCTAGAAAAATCGGAAATCGTCTCACGAATCCAATGGCGCCATCCAAATTGTCCTAGCTATGATATTTCCAAAGATAGGGGCGAAAAACGGTGTGATCCCAAATCCGGGCCCGTTTTGCTCTAGGAGGCCCAGGAGCCGAGAAAAACGCGAAAAATGAAAAAAATCGACTTTAGAAAATTCCCGGACCCCTAGAAAAATCGGAAATCGTCTCACGGATCCAATGGCGCCAGGCAAATTGTCCCAGCTATGATATTTCCAAAGATAGGGGCGAAAAACGGTGTGATCCCAAATCCGGGCCCGTTTTGCTCTAGGAGGCCCAGGAGCCGAGAAAAACGCGAAAAACTAAAAAAATCGACTTTAGAAAATTCCCGGACCCCTAGAAAAATCGGAAATCGTCTCACGAATCCAATGGCGCCAGCCAAATTGTCCTAGCTATGATATTTCCAAAGATAGGGGCGAAAAACGGTGTGATCCCAAATCCGGGCCCGTTTTGCTCTAGGAGGCCCAGGAGCCGAGAAAAACGCGAAAAATGAAAAAAATCGACTTTAGAAAATTCCCGGACCCCTAGAAAAATCGGAAATCGTCTCACGAATCCAATGGCGCCAGGCAAATTGTCCCAGCTATGATATTTCCAAAGATAGGGGCGAAAAACGGTGTGATCCCAAATCCGGGCCCGTTTTGCTCTAGGAGGCCCAGGAGCCGAGAAAAACGCGAAAAACTAAAAAAATCGACTTTAGAAAAATCGCGGACCCCTAGAAAAATCGGAAATCGTCTCAAGAATCCAATGGCGCCAGCCTATTTGTCCTAGCTATGATATTTCCAAAGATATGGGCGAAAAACGGTATCCGGGCCCGTTTTGCTCTAAGAGACCCAGGAGCCGAGAAAATCGCGAAAAACTAAAATATCGACTTTAGAAAATTCCCGGACCCCTAGAAAAATCGGAAATCGTCTCACAAATCCAATGGCGCCAGGCAAATTGTCCCAGCTATGATATTTCCAAAGATAGGGGCGAAAAACGGTGTGATCCCAAATCCGGGCCCGTTTTGCTCTAGGAGGCCCAGGAGCCGAGAAAAACGCGAAAAACTAAAAAAATCGACTTTAGAAAATTCCCGGACCCCTAGAAAAATCGGAAATCGTCTCACGAATCCAATGGCGCCAGCCAAATTGTCCTAGCTATGATATTTCCAAAGATAGGGGCGAAAAACGGTGTGATCCCAAATCCGGGCCCGTTTTGCTCTAGGAGGCCCAGGAGCCGAGAAAAACGCGAAAAATGAAAAAAATCGACTTTAGAAAATTCCCGGACCCCTAGAAAAATCGGAAATCGTCTCACGAATCCAATGGCGCCAGGCAAATTGTCCCAGCTATGATATTTCCAAAGATAGGGGCGAAAAACGGTGTGATCCCAAATCCGGGCCCGTTTTGCTCTAGGAGGCCCAGGAGCCGAGAAAAACGCGAAAAACTAAAAAAATCGACTTTAGAAAATTCCCGGACCCCTAGAAAAATCGGAAATCGTCTCACGAATCCAATGGCGCCAGCCATATTGTCCTAGCTATGATATTTCCAAAGATAGGGGCGAAAAACGGTGTGATCCCAAATCCGGGCCCGTTTTGCTCTAGGAGGCCCAGGAGCCGAGAAAAACGCGAAAAACTAAAAAAATCGACTTTAGAAAATTCCCGGACCCCTAGAAAAATCGGAAATCGTCTCACGAATCCAATGGCGCCAGGCAAATTGTCCTAGCTATGATATTTCCAAAGATATGGGCGAAAAACGGTATCCCGGCCCAAATCCGGGCCCGTTTTGCTCTAGGAGGCCCAGGAGCCGAGAAAAACGCGAAAAACTAAAAAAATCGACTTTAGAAAATTCCCGGACCCCTAGAAAAATCGGAAATCGTCTCACGAATCCAATGGCGCCAGCCAAATTGTCCTAGCTATGATATTTCCAAAGATAGGGGCGAAAAACGGTGTGATCCCAAATCCGGGACCGTTTTGCTCTAGGAGGCCCAGGAGCCGAGAAAAACGCGAAAAACTAAAAAAATCGACTTTAGAAAATTCCCGGACCCCTAGAAAAATCGGAAATCGTCTCACGAATCCAATGGCGCCAGGCAAATTGTCCTAGCTATGATATTTCCAAAGATAGGGGCGAAAAACGGTGTGATCCCAAATCCGGGCCCGTTTTGCTCTAGGAGGCCCAGGAGCCGAGAAAAACGCGAAAAACTAAAAAAATCGACTTTAGAAAATTCCCAGACCCCTAGAAAAATCGGAAATCGTCTCACGAATCCAATGGCGCCAGGCAAATTGTCCTAGCTATGATATTTCCAAAGATATGGGCGAAAAACGGTATCCCGGCCCAAATCCGGGCCCGTTTTGCTCTAGGAGGCCCAGGAGCCGAGAAAAACGCGAAAAACTAAAAAAATCGACTTTAGAAAATTCCCGGACCCCTAGAAAAATCGGAAATCGTCTCACGAAACCAATGGCGCCAGCCAAATTGTCCTAGCTATGATATTTCCAAAGATATGGGCGAAAAACGGTATGAGCACAAATCCGGGCCCGTTTTGCTCTAGGAGGCCCAGGAGCCGAGAAAAACGCGAAAAACTAAAAAAATCGACTTTAGAAAATTCCCGGACCCCTAGAAAAATCGGAAATCGTCTCACGAATCCAATGGCGCCAGCCAAATTGTCCTAGCTATGATATTTCCAAAGATAGGGGCGAAAAACGGTGTGATCCCAAATCCGGGCCCGTTTTGCTCTAGGAGGCCCAGGAGCCGAGAAAAACGCGAAAAATGAAAAAAATCGACTTTAGAAAATTCCCGGACCCCTAGAAAAATCGGAAATCGTCTCACGAATCCAATGGCGCCAGGCAAATTGTCCCAGCTATGATATTTCCAAAGATAGGGGCGAAAAACGGTGTGATCCCAAATCCGGGCCCGTTTTGCTCTAGGAGGCCCAGGAGCCGAGAAAAACGCGAAAAACTAAAAAAATCGACTTTAGAAAAATCGCGGACCCCTAGAAAAATCGGAAATCGTCTCAAGAATCCAATGGCGCCAGCCTATTTGTCCTAGCTATGATATTTCCAAAGATATGGGCGAAAAACGGTGTGATCCCAAATCCGGGCCCGTTTTGCTCTAGGAGGCCCAGGAGCCGAGAAAAACGCGAAAAACTAAAAAAATCGACTTTAGAAAATTCCCGGACCCCTAGAAAAATCGGAAATCGTCTCACGAATCCAATGGCGCCAGGCAAATTGTCCCAGCTATGATATTTCCAAAGATATGGGCGAAAAACGGTATCCGGGCCCGTTTTGCTCTAAGAGACCCAGGAGCCGAGAAAATCGCGAAAAACTAAAATATCGACTTTAGAAAATTCCCGGACCCCTAGAAAAATCGGAAATCGTCTCACAAATCCAATGGCGCCAGGCAAATTGTCCCAGCTATGATATTTCCAAAGATAGGGGCGAAAAACGGTGTGATCCCAAATCCGGGCCCGTTTTGCTCTAGGAGGCCCAGGAGCCGAGAAAAACGCGAAAAACTAAAAAAATCGACTTTAGAAAATTCCCGGACCCCTAGAAAAATCGGAAATCGTCTCACGAATCCAATGGCGCCAGCCAAATTGTCCTAGCTATGATATTTCCAAAGATAGGGGCGAAAAACGGTGTGATCCCAAATCCGGGCCCGTTTTGCTCTAGGAGGCCCAGGAGCCGAGAAAAACGCGAAAAATGAAAAAAATCGACTTTAGAAAATTCCCGGACCCCTAGAAAAATCGGAAATCGTCTCACGAATCCAATGGCGCCAGGCAAATTGTCCCAGCTATGATATTTCCAAAGATAGGGGCGAAAAACGGTGTGATCCCAAATCCGGGCCCGTTTTGCTCTAGGAGGCCCAGGAGCCGAGAAAAACGCGAAAAACTAAAAAAATCGACTTTAGAAAATTCCCGGACCCCTAGAAAAATCGGAAATCGTCTCACGAATCCAATGGCGCCAGCCATATTGTCCTAGCTATGATATTTCCAAAGATAGGGGCGAAAAACGGTGTGATCCCAAATCCGGGCCCGTTTTGCTCTAGGAGGCCCAGGAGCCGAGAAAAACGCGAAAAACTAAAAAAATCGACTTTAGAAAATTCCCGGACCCCTAGAAAAATCGGAAATCGTCTCACGAATCCAATGGCGCCAGGCAAATTGTCCTAGCTATGATATTTCCAAAGATATGGGCGAAAAACGGTATCCCGGCCCAAATCCGGGCCCGTTTTGCTCTAGGAGGCCCAGGAGCCGAGAAAAACGCGAAAAACTAAAAAAATCGACTTTAGAAAATTCCCGGACCCCTAGAAAAATCGGAAATCGTCTCACGAATCCAATGGCGCCAGCCAAATTGTTCTAGCTATGATATTTCCAAAGATAGGGGCGAAAAACGGTGTGATCCCAAATCCGGGCCCGTTTTGCTCTAGGAGGCCCAGGAGCCGAGAAAAACGCGAAAAATGAAAAAAATCGACTTTAGAAAATTCCCGGACCGCTAGAAAAATCGGAAATCGTCTCACGAATCCAATGGCGCCAGGCAAATTGTCCCAGCTATGATATTTCCAAAGATAGGGGCGAAAAACGGTGTGATCCCAAATCCGGGCCCGTTTTGCTCTAGGAGGCCCAGGAGCCGAGAAAAACGCGAAAAACTAAAAAAATCGACTTTAGAAAATTCCCGGACCCCTAGAAAAATCGGAAATCGTCTCACGAATCCAATGGCGCCAGCCATATTGTCCTAGCTATGATATTTCCAAAGATAGGGGCGAAAAACGGTGTGATCCCAAATCCGGGCCCGTTTTGCTCTAGGAGGCCCAGGAGCCGAGAAAAACGCGAAAAACTAAAAAAATCGACTTTAGAAAATTCCCGGACCCCTAGAAAAATCGGAAATCGTCTCACGAATCCAATGGCGCCAGGCAAATTGTCCTAGCTATGATATTTCCAAAGATATGGGCGAAAAACGGTATCCCGGCCCAAATCCGGGCCCGTTTTGCTCTAGGAGGCCCAGGAGCCGAGAAAAACGCGAAAAACTAAAAAAATCGACTTTAGAAAATTCCCGGACCCCTAGAAAAATCGGAAATCGTCTCACGAAACCAATGGCGCCAGCCAAATTGTCCTAGCTATGATATTTCCAAAGATATGGGCGAAAAACGGTATGAGCACAAATCCGGGCCCGTTTTGCTCTAGGAGGCCCAGGAGCCGAGAAAAACGCGAAAAACTAAAAAAATCGACTTTAGAAAATTCCCGGACCCCTAGAAAAATCGGAAATCGTCTCAAGAATCCAATGGCGCCAGCCAAATTGTCCTAGCTATGATATTTCCAAAGATATGGGCGAAAAACGGTGTGATCCCAAATCCGGGCCCGTTTTGCTCTAGGAGGCCCAGGAGCCGAGAAAAACGCGAAAAATGAAAAAAATCGACTTTAGAAAATTCCCGGACCGCTAGAAAAATCGGAAATCGTCTCACGAATCCAATGGCGCCAGGCAAATTGTCCTAGCTATGATATTTCCAAAGATAGGGGCGAAAAACGGTGTGATCCCAAATCCGGGCCCGTTTTGCTCTAGGAGGCCCAGGAGCCGAGAAAAACGCGAAAAACTAAAAAAATCGACTTTAGAAAATTCCCGGACCGCTAGAAAAATCGGAAATCGTCTCACGAAGCCAATGGCGCCAGACAAATTGTCCTAGCTATGATATTTCCAAAGATAGGGGCGAAAAACGGTGTGATCCCAAATCCGGGCCCGTTTTGCTCTAGGAGGCCCAGGAGCCGAGAAAAACGCGAAAAACTGAAAAAATCGACTTTAGAAAATTCCCGGACTCCTAGAAAAATCGGAAATCGTCTCACGAATCCAATGGCGCCAGCCAAATTGTCCTAGCTATGATATTTCCAAAGATAGGGGCGAAAAACGGTGTGATCCCAAATCCGGGCCCGTTTTGCTCTAGGAGGCCCAGGAGCCGAGAAAAACGCGAAAAACTAAAAAAATCGACTTTAGAAAATTCCCGGACCCCTAGAAAAATCGGAAATCGTCTCACGAATCCAATGGCGCCAGCCAAATTGTCCTAGCTATGATATTTCCAAAGATATGGGCGAAAAACGGTGTGATCCCAAATCCGGGCCCGTTTTGCTCTAGGAGGCCCAGGAGCCGAGAAAAACGCGAAAAACTAAAAAAATCGACTTTAGAAAATTCCCGGACCCCTAGAAAAATCGGAAATCGTCTCACGAATCCAATGGCGCCAGCCAAATTGTCCTAGCTATGATATTTCCAAAGATAGGGGCGAAAAACGGTGTGATCCCAAATCCGGGCCCGTTTTGCTCTAGGAGGCCCAGGAGCCGAGAAAAACGCGAAAAATGAAAAAAATCGACTTTAGAAAATTCCCGGACCCCTAGAAAAATCGGAAATCGTCTCACGAATCCAATGGCGCCAGGCAAATTGTCCCAGCTATGATATTTCCAAAGATAGGGGCGAAAAACGGTGTGATCCCAAATCCGGGCCCGTTTTGCTCTAGGAGGCCCAGGAGCCGAGAAAAACGCGAAAAACTAAAAAAATCGACTTTAGAAAATTCCCGGACCCCTAGAAAAATCGGAAATCGTCTCACGAATCCAATGGCGCCAGGCAAATTGTCCTAGCTATGATATTTCCAAAGATAGGGGCGAAAAACGGTGTGATCCCAAATCCGGGCCCGTTTTGCTCTAGGAGGCCCAGGAGCCGAGAAAAACGCGAAAAACTAAAAAAATCGACTTTAGAAAATTCCCGGACCGCTAGAAAAATCGGAAATCGTCTCACGAAGCCAATGGCGCCAGACAAATTGTCCTAGCTATGATATTTCCAAAGATAGGGGCGAAAAACGGTGTGATCCCAAATCCGGGCCCGTTTTGCTCTAGGAGGCCCAGGAGCCGAGAAAAACGCGAAAAACTGAAAAAATCGACTTTAGAAAATTCCCGGACTCCTAGAAAAATCGGAAATCGTCTCACGAATCCAATGGCGCCAGCCAAATTGTCCTAGCTATGATATTTCCAAAGATAGGGGCGAAAAACGGTGTGATCCCAAATCCGGGCCCGTTTTGCTCTAGGAGGCCCAGGAGCCGAGAAAAACGCGAAAAACTAAAAAAATCGACTTTAGAAAATTCCCGGACCCCTAGAAAAATCGGAAATCGTCTCACGAATCCAATGGCGCCAGCCAAATTGTCCTAGCTATGATATTTCCAAAGATATGGGCGAAAAACGGTGTGATCCCAAATCCGGGCCCGTTTTGCTCTAGGAGGCCCAGGAGCCGAGAAAAACGCGAAAAACTAAAAAAATCGACTTTAGAAAATTCCCGGACCCCTAGAAAAATCGGAAATCGTCTCACGAATCCAATGGCGCCAGCCAAATTGTCCTAGCTATGATATTTCCAAAGATAGGGGCGAAAAACGGTGTGATCCCAAATCCGGGCCCGTTTTGCTCTAGGAGGCCCAGGAGCCGAGAAAAACGCGAAAAATGAAAAAAATCGACTTTAGAAAATTCCCGGACCCCTAGAAAAATCGGAAATCGTCTCACGAATCCAATGGCGCCAGGCAAATTGTCCCAGCTATGATATTTCCAAAGATAGGGGCGAAAAACGGTGTGATCCCAAATCCGGGCCCGTTTTGCTCTAGGAGGCCCAGGAGCCGAGAAAAACGCGAAAAACTAAAAAAATCGACTTTAGAAAATTCCCGGACCCCTAGAAAAATCGGAAATCGTCTCACGAATCCAATGGCGCCAGGCAAATTGTCCTAGCTATGATATTTCCAAAGATAGGGGCGAAAAACGGTGTGATCCCAAATCCGGGCCCGTTTTGCTCTAGGAGGCCCAGGAGCCGAGAAAAACGCGAAAAACTAAAAAAATCGACTTTAGAAAATTCCCGGACCCCTAGAAAAATCGGAAATCGTCTCACGAATCCAATGACGCCAGGCAAATTGTCCTAGCTATGATATTTCCAAAGATATGGGCGAAAAACGGTATCCCGGCCCAAATCCGGGCCCGTTTTGCTCTAGGAGGCCCAGGAGCCGAGAAAAACGCGAAAAACTAAAAAAAAATGAGCCGTCATGGGACGCCTGGCAGATGTGAAACATCGTGTGTGTACAAGTAATATGCATAAAAGATAATATTATTACAGGAATTAAATATAGCCTAATGAAAAAATGAAGTATTACGAGATTCTTACAGTAAATGGTAACTTTATTTAATCAACATTTATTTACATGATATAAAAATTCGATATTAGTATCAAGTTGCCACAATTTAAATATTTTCATCTGTGGCTTCAATAATAGTTATATTCGATTTTTCCTCTGCCGGTATTACTGTGACGATTGGTCGATGATAACTAAAGTACGTTACAAAAGTATTGGATGAAACACCATCAAGATATCTCACAAATCTATTGTTGTTTCATATTTGGTAGTAGACTCTTTTGGATCGTTATTGATTTGCCATTGAAATTCTTTTTGAAGAAATGTCATTAATGGCATTGATTCAGCTCTTGCAAAATTTACACTGAAATATGCAGCAAAAAATAATGGTAGTTTATGTTTATTCGTTTTACGAATTATTGAACCTGTTTGACTATAAGGAAATAACCTTTCATGTAAAAATGAAATGAGATGATCCATTTTGTTATTAGGTGAAATGTATATATTACAATGATAATTAATTCACTTCCGTCTTGTAGTTTAACATGTGAAGAACACATATTTCCAATAGAGGCAATAGTTTAAAATAGTCTGGTACTATTCGATTAATAAAGTCTTACACAACATTGATAGTATGCCTTGTGTTTAACTGATCAGGGTGACGTCCAGTTTCAATAATAATATTTTGTGATCCTTCGGATGATTGTTGGGAACTGAAATATTTAAAACAATATGATATTGAAATACACAAAAAAAAAAAATTTTAAGTGTGGCTTCAATATACTCATGAACTCAAATCTTAGTTAATTATTGCAATATATGACTAAGGATTTGCAAATATTAATTTTATTAATAAATTTTTCTATATTAATTCCTTCATGAATAATAAAAGAATACTTAATTGAAGATAATATTAATATAATTTATATAAATTATTAATATGATTAATATGAATATAATTAATTAAATATAAAAATATAATAATTACATTTATGGAGACTTGAAAAATACGATCTACTTACTGATGACTTGGTAGTATACCATAGTGTAGTTTCACTTTCTTTGCACAAGGTTGATCACTTTGATCTTCTGAGTTATCACTGTCGCACATATTTTATTGTCAAAAATTAAAATGAAAAATTAAATAAAACGCAGGTTATGTGTACCGTAGTAAACAACAACGTCGAACTGAGTGAGAAGCCACACCGTACACTCTACTACACAGAATATAGATAGGCATACCATAGTATAGCCTGGCGAATGCTCGCCACGGCAAGTTTCGCCACGCCAACGATTCAGTTTAGGGGTGCGCCTATAGATGTTTCACATCAAAAATCGACTTTAGAAAATTCCCGGACCCCTAGAAAAATCGGAAATCGTCTCACGAAACCAATGGCGCCAGCCAAATTGTCCTAGCTATGATATTTCCAAAGATATGGGCGAAAAACGGTATCCCGGCCCAAATCCGGGCCCGTTTTGCTCTAGGAGGCCCAGGAGCCGAGAAAAACGCGAAAAACTAAAAAAATCGACTTTAGAAAATTCCCGAACCCCTAGAAAAATCGGAAATCGTCTCACGAATCCAATGGCGCCAGCCAAATTGTCCTAGCTATGATATTTCCAAAGATAGGGGCGAAAAACGGTGTGATCGCAAATCCGGGCCCGTTTTGCTCTAGGAGGCCCAGGAGCCGAGAAAAATGCGAAAAACTAAAAAAATCGACTTTAGAAAATTCCCGGACCGCTAGAAAAATCGGAAATCGTCTCACGAATCCAATGGCGCCAGGCAAATTGTCCTAGCTATGATATTTCCAAAGATAGGGGCGAAAAACAGTGTGATCCCAAATCCGGGCCCGTTTTGCTCTAGGAGGCCCAGGAGCCGAGAAAAACGCGAAAAACTAAAAAAATCGACTTTAGAAAATTCCCGGACCCCTAGAAAAATCGGAAATCGTCTCACGAATCCAATGGCGCCAGGCAAATTGTTCCAGCTATGATATTTCCAAAGATAGGGGCGAAAAACGGTGTGATCCCAAATCCGGGCCCGTTTTGCTCTAGGAGGCCCAGGAGCCGAGAAAAACGCGAAAAACTAAAAAAATCGACTTTAGAAAATTCCCGGACCCCTAGAAAAATCGGAAATCGTCTCACGGATCCAATGGCGCCAGGCAAATTGTCCCAGCTATGATATTTCCAAAGATAGGGGCGAAAAACGGTGTGATCCCAAATCCGGGCCCGTTTTGCTCTAGGAGGCCCAGGAGCCGAGAAAAACGCGAAAAACTAAAAAAATCGACTTTAGAAAATTCCCGGACCCCTAGAAAAATCGGAAATCGTCTCACGAATCCAATGGCGCCAGGCAAATTGTCCTAGCTATGATATTTCCAAAGATAGGGGCGAAAAACGGTGTGATCCCAAATCCGGGCCCGTTTTGCTCTAGGAGGCCCAGGAGCCGAGAAAAACGCGAAAAACTAAAAAAATCGACTTTAGAAAATTCCCGGACCCCTAGAAAAATCGGAAATCGTCTCACGGATCCAATGGCGCCAGGCAAATTGTCCCAGCTATGATATTTCCAAAGATAGGGGCGAAAAACGGTGTGATCCCAAATCCGGGCCCGTTTTGCTCTAGGAGGCCCAGGAGCCGAGAAAAACGCGAAAAACTAAAAAAATCGACTTTAGAAAATTCCCGGACCCCTAGAAAAATCGGAAATCGTCTCACGAATCCAATGGCGCCAGCCAAATTGTCCTAGCTATGATATTTCCAAAGATAGGGGCGAAAAACGGTGTGATCCCAAATCCGGGACCGTTTTGCTCTAGGAGGCCCAGGAGCCGAGAAAAACGCGAAAAACTAAAAAAATCGACTTTAGAAAATTCCCGGACCCCTAGAAAAATCGGGAATCGTCTCACGAATCCAATGGCGCCAGGCAAATTGTCCTAGCTATGATATTTCCAAAGATAGGGGCGAAAAACGGTGTGATCCCAAATCCGGGCCCGTTTTGCTCTAGGAGGCCCAGGAGCCGAGAAAAACGCGAAAAACTAAAAAAATCGACTTTAGAAAATTCCCAGACCCCTAGAAAAATCGGAAATCGTCTCACGAATCCAATGGCGCCAGGCAAATTGTCCTAGCTATGATATTTCCAAAGATATGGGCGAAAAACGGTATCCCGGCCCAAATCCGGGCCCGTTTTGCTCTAGGAGGCCCAGGAGCCGAGAAAAACGCGAAAAACTAAAAAAATCGACTTTAGAAAATTCCCGGACCCCTAGAAAAATCGGAAATCGTCTCACGAAACCAATGGCGCCAGCCAAATTGTCCTAGCTATGATATTTCCAAAGATATGGGCGAAAAACGGTATGAGCACAAATCCGGGCCCGTTTTGCTCTAGGAGGCCCAGGAGCCGAGAAAAACGCGAAAAACTAAAAAAATCGACTTTAGAAAATTCCCGTACCCCTAGAAAAATCGGAAATCGTCTCACGAATCCAATGGCGCCAGCCAAATTGTCCTAGCTATGATATTTCCAAAGATAGCGGCGAAAAACGGTGTGATCCCAAATCCGGGCCCGTTTTGCTCTAGGACGCCTAGGAGCCGAGAAAAACGCGAAAAACTAAAAAAATCGACTTTAGAAAATTCCCGGACCGCTAGAAAAATCGGAAATCGTCTCACGAATCCAATGGCGCCAGGCAAATTGTCCTAGCTATGATATTTCCAAAGATAGGGGCGAAAAACAGTGTGATCCCAAATCCGGGCCCGTTTTGCTCTAGGAGGCCCAGGAGCCGAGAAAAACGCGAAAAACTAAAAAAATCGACTTTAGAAAATTCCCGGACCCCTAGAAAAATCGGAAATCGTCTCACGAATCCAATGGCGCCAGCCAAATTGTCCTAGCTATGATATTTCCAAAGATAGGGGCGAAAAACGGTGTGATCGCAAATCCGGGCCCGTTTTGCTCTAGGAGGCCCAGGAGCCGAGAAAAATGCGAAAAACTAAAAAAATCGACTTTAGAAAATTCCCGGACCGCTAGAAAAATCGGAAATCGTCTCACGAATCCAATGGCGCCAGGCAAATTGTCCTAGCTATGATATTTCCAAAGATAGGGGCGAAAAACAGTGTGATCCCAAATCCGGGCCCGTTTTGCTCTAGGAGGCCCAGGAGCCGAGAAAAACGCGAAAAACTAAAAAAATCGACTTTAGAAAATTCCCGGACCCCTAGAAAAATCGGAAATCGTCTCACGAATCCAATGGCGCCAGGCAAATTGTTCCAGCTATGATATTTCCAAAGATAGGGGCGAAAAACGGTGTGATCCCAAATCCGGGCCCGTTTTGCTCTAGGAGGCCCAGGAGCCGAGAAAAACGCGAAAAACTAAAAAAATCGACTTTAGAAAATTCCCGGACCCCTAGAAAAATCGGAAATCGTCTCACGGATCCAATGGCGCCAGGCAAATTGTCCCAGCTATGATATTTCCAAAGATAGGGGCGAAAAACGGTGTGATCCCAAATCCGGGCCCGTTTTGCTCTAGGAGGCCCAGGAGCCGAGAAAAACGCGAAAAACTAAAAAAATCGACTTTAGAAAATTCCCGGACCCCTAGAAAAATCGGAAATCGTCTCACGAATCCAATGGCGCCAGGCAAATTGTCCTAGCTATGATATTTCCAAAGATAGGGGCGAAAAACGGTGTGATCCCAAATCCGGGCCCGTTTTGCTCTAGGAGGCCCAGGAGCCGAGAAAAACGCGAAAAACTAAAAAAATCGACTTTAGAAAATTCCCGGACCCCTAGAAAAATCGGAAATCGTCTCACGGATCCAATGGCGCCAGGCAAATTGTCCCAGCTATGATATTTCCAAAGATAGGGGCGAAAAACGGTGTGATCCCAAATCCGGGCCCGTTTTGCTCTAGGAGGCCCAGGAGCCGAGAAAAACGCGAAAAACTAAAAAAATCGACTTTAGAAAATTCCCGGACCCCTAGAAAAATCGGAAATCGTCTCACGAATCCAATGGCGCCAGCCAAATTGTCCTAGCTATGATATTTCCAAAGATAGGGGCGAAAAACGGTGTGATCCCAAATCCGGGACCGTTTTGCTCTAGGAGGCCCAGGAGCCGAGAAAAACGCGAAAAACTAAAAAAATCGACTTTAGAAAATTCCCGGACCCCTAGAAAAATCGGGAATCGTCTCACGAATCCAATGGCGCCAGGCAAATTGTCCTAGCTATGATATTTCCAAAGATAGGGGCGAAAAACGGTGTGATCCCAAATCCGGGCCCGTTTTGCTCTAGGAGGCCCAGGAGCCGAGAAAAACGCGAAAAACTAAAAAAATCGACTTTAGAAAATTCCCAGACCCCTAGAAAAATCGGAAATCGTCTCACGAATCCAATGGCGCCAGGCAAATTGTCCTAGCTATGATATTTCCAAAGATATGGGCGAAAAACGGTATCCCGGCCCAAATCCGGGCCCGTTTTGCTCTAGGAGGCCCAGGAGCCGAGAAAAACGCGAAAAACTAAAAAAATCGACTTTAGAAAATTCCCGGACCCCTAGAAAAATCGGAAATCGTCTCACGAAACCAATGGCGCCAGCCAAATTGTCCTAGCTATGATATTTCCAAAGATATGGGCGAAAAACGGTATGAGCACAAATCCGGGCCCGTTTTGCTCTAGGAGGCCCAGGAGCCGAGAAAAACGCGAAAAACTAAAAAAATCGACTTTAGAAAATTCCCGTACCCCTAGAAAAATCGGAAATCGTCTCACGAATCCAATGGCGCCAGCCAAATTGTCCTAGCTATGATATTTCCAAAGATAGCGGCGAAAAACGGTGTGATCCCAAATCCGGGCCCGTTTTGCTCTAGGACGCCTAGGAGCCGAGAAAAACGCGAAAAACTAAAAAAATCGACTTTAGAAAATTCCCAGACCCCTAGAAAAATCGGAAATCGTCTCACGAATCCAATGGCGCCAGGCAAATTGTCCTAGCTATGATATTTCCAAAGATATGGGCGAAAAACGGTATCCCGGCCCAAATCCGGGCCCGTTTTGCTCTAGGAGGCCCAGGAGCCGAGAAAAACGCGAAAAATGAAAAAAATCGACTTTAGAAAATTCCCGGACCCTAGAAAAATCGGAAATCGTCTCACGAATCCAATGGCGCCAGGCAAATTGTCCCAGCTATGATATTTCCAAAGATATGGGCGAAAAACGGTATCCCGGCCCAAATCCGGGCCCGTTTTGCTCTAGGAGGCCCAGGAGCCGAGAAAAACGCGAAAAACTAAAAAAATCGACTTTAGAAAATTCCCGGACCCCTAGAAAAATCGGAAATCGTCTCACGAAACCAATGGCGCCAGCCAAATTGTCCTAGCTATGATATTTCCAAAGATATGGGCGAAAAACGGTATGAGCACAAATCCGGGCCCGTTTTGCTCTAGGAGGCCCAGGAGCCGAGAAAAACGCGAAAAACTAAAAAAATCGACTTTAGAAAATTCCCGGACCCCTAGAAAAATCGGAAATCGTCTCACGAATCCAATGGCGCCAGGCAAATTGTCCTAGCTATGATATTTCCAAAGATAGGGGCGAAAAACGGTGTGATCCCAAATCCGGGCCCGTTTTGCTCTAGGAGGCCCAGGAGCCGAGAAAAACGCGAAAAATGAAAAAAATCGACTTTAGAAAATTCCCGGACCCCTAGAAAAATCGGAAATCGTCTCACGAATCCAATGGCGCCAGGCAAATTGTCCCAGCTATGATATTTCCAAAGATAGGGGCGAAAAACGGTGTGATCCCAAATCCGGACCCGTTTTGCTCTAGGAGGCCCAGGAGCCGAGAAAAACGCGAAAAACTAAAAAAATCGACTTTAGAAAATTCCCGGACCCCTAGAAAAATCGGAAATCGTCTCACGAATCCAATGGCGCCAGCCAAATTGTCCTAGCTATGATATTTCCAAAGATAGGGGCGAAAAACGGTGTGATCCCAAATCCGGGCCCGTTTTGCTCTAGGAGGCCCAGGAGCCGAGAAAAACGCGAAAAATGAAAAAAATCGACTTTAGAAAATTCCCGGACCCCTAGAAAAATCGGAAATCGTCTCACGAATCCAATGGCGCCAGGCAAATTGTCCCAGCTATGATATTTCCAAAGATAGGGGCGAAAAACGGTGTGATCCCAAATCCGGGCCCGTTTTGCTCTAGGAGGCCCAGGAGCCGAGAAAAACGCGAAAAACTAAAAAAATCGACTTTAGAAAATTCCCGGACCCCTAGAAAAATCGGAAATCGTCTCCAGAATACAATGGCGCCAGCCAAATTGTCCTAGCTATGATATTTCCAAAGATATGGGCGAAAAACGGTGTGATCCCAAATCCGGGCCCGTTTTGCTCTAGGAGGCCCAGGAGCCGAGAAAAACGCGAAAAACTAAGAAAATCGACTTTAGAAAATTCCCGGACCGCTAGAAAAATCGGAAATCGTCTCACGAATCCAATGGCGCCAGGCAAATTGTCCTAGCTATGATATTTCCAAAGATAGGGGCGAAAAACGGTGTGATCCCAAATCCGGGCCCGTTTTGCTCTAGGAGGCCCAGGAGCCGAGAAAAACGCGAAAAACTAAAAAAATCGACTTTAGAAAATTCCCGGACCCCTAGAAAAATCGGAAATCGTCTCACGTGAATGATGGCGCCAGCCAAATTGTCCTAGCTATGATATTTCCAAAGATAGGGGCGAAAAACGGTGTGATCCCAAATCCGGGCCCGTTTTGCTCTAGGAGGCCCAGGAGCCGAGAAAAACGCGAAAAATGAACAAAATCGACTTTAGAAAATTCCCGGACCCCTAGAAAAATCGGAAATCGTCTCACGGATCCAATGGCCCCAGGCAAATTGTCCCAGCTATGATATTTCCAAAGATAGGGGCGAAAAACGGTATCCCGGCCCAAATCCGGGCCCGTTTTGCTCTAGGAGGCCCAGGAGCCGAGAAAAACGCGAAAAACTAAAAAAATCGACTTTAGAAAATTCCCGGACCCCTAGAAAAATCGGAAATCGTCTCACGAAACCAATGGCGCCAGCCAAATTGTCCTAGCTATGATATTTCCAAAGATATGGGCGAAAAACGGTATGAGCACAAATCCGGGCCCGTTTTGCTCTAGGAGGCCCAGGAGCCGAGAAAAACGCGAAAAACTAAAAAAATCGACTTTAGAAAATTCCCGGACCCCTAGAAAAATCGGAAATCGTCTCCAGAATCCAATGGCGCCAGCCAAATTGTCCTAGCTATGATATTTCCAAAGATATGGGCGAAAAACGGTGTGATCCCAAATCCGGGCCCGTTTTGCTCTAGGAGGCCCAGGAGCCGAGAAAAACGCGAAAAACTAAAAAAATCGACTTTAGAAAATTCCCGGACCGCTAGAAAAATCGGAAATCGTCTCACGAATCCAATGGCGCCAGGCAAATTGTCCTAGCTATGATATTTCCAAAGATAGGGGCGAAAAACGGTGTGATCCCAAATCCGGGCCCGTTTTGCTCTAGGAGGCCCAGGAGCCGAGAAAAACGCGAAAAACTAAAAAAATCGACTTTAGAAAATTCCCGGACCCCTAGAAAAATCGGAAATCGTCTCACGAATCCAATGGCGCCAGCCAAATTGTCCTAGCTATGATATTTCCAAAGATAGGGGCGAAAAACGGTGTGATCCCAAATCCGGGCCCGTTTTGCTCTAGGAGGCCCAGGAGCCGAGAAAAACGCGAAAAACTAAAAAAATCGACTTTAGAAAATTCCCAGACCCCTAGAAAAATCGGAAATCGTCTCACGAATCCAATGGCGCCAGGCAAATTGTCCTAGCTATGATATTTCCAAAGATATGGGCGAAAAACGGTATCCCGGCCCAAATCCGGGCCCGTTTTGCTCTAGGAGGCCCAGGAGCCGAGAAAAACGCGAAAAACTAAAAAAATCGACTTTAGAAAATTCCCGGACCCCTAGAAAAATCGGAAATCGTCTCACGAAACCAATGGCGCCAGCCAAATTGTCCTAGCTATGATATTTCCAAAGATATGGGCGAAAAACGGTATGAGCACAAATCCGGGCCCGTTTTGCTCTAGGAGGCCCAGGAGCCGAGAAAAACGCGAAAAACTAAAAAAATCGACTTTAGAAAATTCCCGGACCCCTAGAAAAATCGGAAATCGTCTCACGAATCCAATGGCGCCAGCCAAATTGTCCTAGCTATGATATTTCCAAAGATAGGGGCGAAAAACGGTGTGATCCCAAATCCGGGCCCGTTTTGCTCTAGGACGCCTAGGAGCCGAGAAAAACGCGAAAAACTAAAAAAATCGACTTTAGAAAATTCCCGGACCCCTAGAAAAATCGGAAATCGTCTCACGAAACCAATGGCGCCAGCCAAATTGTCCTAGCTATGATATTTCCAAAGATATGGACGAAAAACGGTATGAGCACAAATCCGGGCCCGTTTTGCTCTAGGAAGCCCAGGAGCCGAGAAAAAGGCGAAAAACTGAAAAAATCGACTTTAGAAAATTCCCGGACCCCTAGAAAAATCGGAAATCGTCTCAAGAATCCAATGGCGCCAGCCAAATTGTCCTAGCTATGATATTTCCAAAGATATGGGCGAAAAACGGTGTGATCCCAAATCCGGGCCCGTTTTGCTCTAGGAGGCCCAGGAGCCGAGAAAAACGCGAAAAACTAAAAAAATCGACTTTAGAAAATTCCCGGACCCCTAGAAAAATCGGAAATCGTCTCACGAAACCAATGGCGCCAGCCAAATTGTCCTAGCTATGATATTTCCAAAGATATGGGCGAAAAACGGTATGAGCACAAATCCGGGCCCGTTTTGCTCTAGGAGGCCCAGGAGCCGAGAAAAACGCGAAAAACTAAAAAAATCGACTTTAGAAAATTCCCGGACCCCTAGAAAAATCGGAAATCGTCTCAAGAATCCAATGGCGCCAGCCAAATTGTCCTAGCTATGATATTTCCAAAGATAGGGGCGAAAAACGGTGTGATCCCAAATCCGGGCCCGTTTTGCTCTAGGAGGCCCAGGAGCCGAGAAAAACGCGAAAAACTAAAAAAATCGACTTTAGAAAATTCCCGGACCCCTAGAAAAATCGGAAATCGTCTCACGAATCCAATGGCGCCAGGCAAATTGTCCTAGCTATGATATTTCCAAAGATAGGGGCGAAAAACGGTGTGATCCCAAATCCGGGCCCGTTTTGCTCTGGGAGGCCCAGGAGCCGAGAAAAACGCGAAAAACTAAAAAAATCGACTTTAGAAAATTCCCGGACCGCTAGAAAAATCGGAAATCGTCTCACGAAGCCAATGGCGCCAGGCAAATTGTCCTAGCTATGATATTTCCAAAGATAGGGGCGAAAAACGGTGTGATCCCAAATCCGGGCCCGTTTTGCTCTAGGAGGCCCAGGAGCCGAGAAAAACGCGAAAAACTAAAAAAATCGACTTTAGAAAATTCCCGGACCCCTAGAAAAATCGGAAATCGTCTCACGAATCCAATGGCGCCAGCCAAATTGTCCTAGCTATGATATTTCCAAAGATAGGGGCGAAAAACGGTGTGATCCCAAATCCGGGCCCGTTTTGCTCTAGGAGGCCCAGGAGCCGAGAAAAACGCGAAAAATGAAAAAAATCGACTTTAGAAAATTCCCGGACCCCTAGAAAAATCGGAAATCGTCTCACGAATCCAATGGCGCCAGGCAAATTGTCCCAGCTATGATATTTCCAAAGATATGGGCGAAAAACGGTATCCGGGCCCAAATCCGGGCCCGTTTTGCTCTAAGAGACCCAGGAGCCGAGAAAATCGCGAAAAACTAAAATATCGACTTTAGAAAATTCCCGGACCCCTAGAAAAATCGGAAATCGTCTCACAAATCCAATGGCGCCAGGCAAATTGTCCTAGCTATGATATTTCCAAAGATATGGGCGAAAAACGGTATCCCGGCCCAAATCCGGGCCCGTTTTGCTCTAGGAGGCCCAGGAGCCGAGAAAAACGCGAAAAACTAAAAAAATCGACTTTGGAAAATTCCCGGACCCCTAGAAAAATCGGAAATCGTCTCACGAAACCAATGGCGCCAGCCAAATTGTCCTAGCTATGGTATTTCCAAAGATATGGACGAAAAACGGTATCCCGGCCCAAATCCGGGCCCGTTTTGCTCTAGGAGGCCCAGGAGCCGAGAAAAACGCGAAAAACTAAAAAAATCGACTTTAGAAAATTCCCGGACCCCTAGAAAAATCGGAAATCGTCTCAAGAATCCAATGGCGCCAGCCAAATTGTCCTAGCTATGATATTTCCAAAGATAGGGGCGAAAAACGGTGTGATCCCAAATCCGGGCCCGTTTTGCTCTAGGAGGCCCAGGAGCCGAGAAAAACGCGAAAAATGAAAAAAATCGACTTTAGAAAATTCCCGGACCCCTAGAAAAATCGGAAATCGTCTCACGAATCCAATGGCGCCAGCCAAATTGTCCTAGCTATGATATTTCCAAAGATAGGGGCGAAAAACGGTGTGATCCCAAATCCGGGCCCGTTTTGCTCTAGGAGGCCCAGGAGCCGAGAAAAACGCGAAAAATGAAAAAAATCGACTTTAGAAAATTCCCGGACCCCTAGAAAAATCGGAAATCGTCTCGCGAATCCAATGGCGCCAGGCAAATTGTCCCAGCTATGATATTTCCAAAGATAGGGGCGAAAAACGGTGTGATCCCAAATCCGGGCCCGTTTTGCTCTAGGAGGCCCAGGAGCCGAGAAAAACGCGAAAAACTAAAAAAATCGACTTTAGAAAATTCCCGGACCCCTAGAAAAATCGGAAATCGTCTCACGAATCCAATGGCGCCAGGCAAATTGTCCTAGCTATGATATTTCCAAAGATATGGGCGAAAAACGGTATCCCGGCCCAAATCCGGGCCCGTTTTGCTCTAGGAGGCCCAGGAGCCGAGAAAAACGCGAAAAACTAAAAAAATCGACTTTAGAAAATTCCCGGACCCCTAGAAAAATCGGAAATCGTCTCACGAAACCAATGGCGCCAGCCAAATTGTCCTAGCTATGATATTTCCAAAGATATGGACGAAAAACGGTATGAGCACAAATCCGGGCCCGTTTTGCTCTAGGAGGCCCAGGAGCCGAGAAAAACGCGAAAAACTGAAAAAATCGACTTTAGAAAATTCCCGGACCCCTAGAAAAATCGGAAATCGTCTCACGAAACCAATGGCGCCAGCCAAATTGTCCTAGCTATGATATTTCCAAAGATATGGGCGAAAAACGGTATGAGCACAAATCCGGGCCCGTTTTGCTCTAGGAGGCCCAGGAGCCGAGAAAAACGCGAAAAACTAAAAAAATCGACTTTAGAAAATTCCCGGACCCCTAGAAAAATCGGAAATCGTCTCAAGAATCCAATGGCGCCAGCCAAATTGTCCTAGCTATGATATTTCCAAAGATAGGGGCGAAAAACGGTGTGATCCCAAATCCGGGCCCGTTTTGCTCTAGGAGGCCCAGGAGCCGAGAAAAACGCGAAAAACTAAAAAAATCGACTTTAGAAAATTCCCGGACCCCTAGAAAAATCGGAAATCGTCTCACGAATCCAATGGCGCCAGGCAAATTGTCCTAGCTATGATATTTCCAAAGATATGGGCGAAAAACGGTATCCCGGCCCAAATCCGGGCCCGTTTTGCTCTAGGAGGCCCAGGAGCCGAGAAAAACGCGAAAAACTAAAAAAATCGACTTTAGAAAATTCCCGGACCCCTAGAAAAATCGGAAATCGTCTCACGAAACCAATGGCGCCAGCCAAATTGTCCTAGCTATGATATTTCCAAAGATATGGACGAAAAACGGTATGAGCACAAATCCGGGCCCGTTTTGCTCTAGGAGGCCCAGGAGCCGAGAAAAAGGCGAAAAACTGAAAAAATCGACTTTAGAAAATTCCCGGACCCCTAGAAAAATCGGAAATCGTCTCAAGAATCCAATGGCGCCAGCCAAATTGTCCTAGCTATGATATTTCCAAAGATATGGGCGAAAAACGGTGTGATCCCAAATCCGGGCCCGTTTTCCTCTAGGAGGCCCAGGAGCCGAGAAAAACGCGAAAAACTAAAAAAATCGACTTTAGAAAATTCCCGGACCCCTAGAAAAATCGGAAATCGTCTCACGAAACCAATGGCGCCAGCCAAATTGTCCTAGCTATGATATTTCCAAAGATATGGGCGAAAAACGGTATGAGCACAAATCCGGGCCCGTTTTGCTCTAGGAGGCCCAGGAGCCGAGAAAAACGCGAAAAACTAAAAAAATCGACTTTAGAAAATTCCCGGACCCCTAGAAAAATCGGAAATCGTCTCAAGAATCCAATGGCGCCAGCCAAATTGTCCTAGCTATGATATTTCCAAAGATATGGGCGAAAAACGGTATCCCGGCCCAAATCCGGGCCCGTTTTGCTCTAGGAGGCCCAGGAGCCGAGAAAAACGCGAAAAACTAAAAAAATCGACTTTAGAAAATTCCCGGACCCCTAGAAAAATCGGAAATCGTCTCACGAATCCAATGGCGCCAGGCAAATTGTCCTAGCTATGATATTTCCAAAGATAGGGGCGAAAAACGGTGTGATCCCAAATCCGGGCCCGTTTTGCTCTAGGAGGCCCAGGAGCCGAGAAAAACGCGAAAAATGAAAAAAATCGACTTTAGAAAATTCCCGGACCCCTAGAAAAATCGGAAATCGTCTCACGAATCCAATGGCGCCAGGCAAATTGTCCCAGCTATGATATTTCCAAAGATAGGGGCGAAAAACGGTGTGATCCCAAATCCGGGCCCGTTTTGCTCTAGGAGGCCCAGGAGCCGAGAAAAACGCGAAAAACTAAAAAAATCGACTTTAGAAAATTCCCGGACCCCTAGAAAAATCGGAAATCGTCTCACGAATCCAATGGCGCCAGGCAAATTGTCCTAGCTATGATATTTCCAAAGATATGGGCGAAAAACGGTATCCCGGCCCAAATCCGGGCCAGTTTTGCTCTAGGAGGCCCAGGAGCCGAGAAAAACGCGAAAAACTAAAAAAATCGACTTTAGAAAATTCCCGGACCCCTAGAAAAATCGGAAATCGTCTCACGAAACCAATGGCGCCAGCCAAATTGTCCTAGCTATGATATTGCCAAAGATATGGGCGAAAAACGGTATGAGCACAAATCCGGGCCCGTTTTGCTCTAGGAGGCCCAGGAGCCGAGAAAAACGCGAAAAACTAAAAAAATCGACTTTAGAAAATTCCCGGACCCCTAGAAAAATCGGAAATCGTCTCAAGAATCCAATGGCGCCAGCCAAATTGTCCTAGCTATGATATTTCCAAAGATAGGGGCGAAAAACGGTGTGATCCCAAATCCGGGCCCGTTTTGCTCTAGGAGGCCCAGGAGCCGAGAAAAACGCGAAAAATGAAAAAAATCGACTTTAGAAAATTCCCGGACCCCTAGAAAAATCGGAAATCGTCTCACGAATCCAATGGCGCCAGCCAAATTGTCCTAGCTATGATATTTCCAAAGATAGGGGCGAAAAACGGTGTGATCCCAAATCCGGGCCCGTTTTGCTCTAGGAGGCCCAGGAGCCGAGAAAAAGGCGAAAAACTGAAAAAATCGACTTTAGAAAATTCCCGGACCCCTAGAAAAATCGGAAATCGTCTCAAGAATCCAATGGCGCCAGCCAAATTGTCCTAGCTATGATATTTCCAAAGATATGGGCGAAAAACGGTATGAGCACAAATCCGGGCCCGTTTTGCTCTAGGAGGCCCAGGAGCCGAGAAAAACGCGAAAAACTAAAAAAATCGACTTTAGAAAATTCCCGGACCCCTAGAAAAATCGGAAATCGTCTCAAGAATCCAATGGCGCCAGCCAAATTGTCCTAGCTATGATATTTCCAAAGATAGGGGCGAAAAACGGTGTGATCCCAAATCCGGGCCCGTTTTGCTCTAGGAGGCCCAGGAGCCGAGAAAAACGCGAAAAACTAAAAAAATCGACTTTAGAAAATTCCCGGACCCCTAGAAAAATCGGAAATCGTCTCACGAATCCAATGGCGCCAGGCAAATTGTCCTAGCTATGATATTTCCAAAGATAGGGGCGAAAAACGGTGTGATCCCAAATCCGGGCCCGTTTTGCTCTGGGAGGCCCAGGAGCCGAGAAAAACGCGAAAAACTAAAAAAATCGACTTTAGAAAATTCCCGGACCGCTAGAAAAATCGGAAATCGTCTCACGAAGCCAATGGCGCCAGGCAAATTGTCCTAGCTATGATATTTCCAAAGATAGGGGCGAAAAACGGTGTGATCCCAAATCCGGGCCCGTTTTGCTCTAGGAGGCCCAGGAGCCGAGAAAAACGCGAAAAACTAAAAAAATCGACTTTAGAAAATTCCCGGACCGCTAGAAAAATCGGAAATCGTCTCACGAATCCAATGGCGCCAGCCTATTTGTCCTAGCTATGATATTTCCAAAGATAGGGGCGAAAAACGGTATCCGGGCCCAAATCCGGGCCCGTTTTGCTCTAAGAGACCCAGGAGCCGAGAAAATCGCGAAAAACTAAAATATCGACTTTAGAAAATTCCCGGACCCCTAGAAAAATCGGAAATCGTCTCACGAATCCAATGGCGCCAGCCAAATTGTCCTAGCTATGATATTTCCAAAGATATGGGCGAAAAACGGTATCCCGGCCCAAATCCGGGCCCGTTTTGCTCTAGGAGGCCCAGGAGCCGAGAAAAACGCGAAAAACTAAAAAAATCGACTTTAGAAAATTCCCGGACCCCTAGAAAAATCGGAAATCGTCTCACGAATCCAATGGCGCCAGCCAAATTGTCCTAGCTATGATATTTCCAAAGATAGGGGCGAAAAACGGTGTGATCCCAAATCCGGGCCCGTTTTGCTCTAGGAGGCCCAGGAGCCGAGAAAAACGCGAAAAATGAAAAAAATCGACTTTAGAAAATTCCCGGACCCCTAGAAAAATCGGAAATCGTCTCACGAATCCAATGGCGCCAGGCAAATTGTCCCAGCTATGATATTTCCAAAGATATGGGCGAAAAACGGTATCCGGGCCCAAATCCGGGCCCGTTTTGCTCTAAGAGACCCAGGAGCCGAGAAAATCGCGAAAAACTAAAATATCGACTTTAGAAAATTCCCGGACCCCTAGAAAAATCGGAAATCGTCTCACAAATCCAATGGCGCCAGGCAAATTGTCCTAGCTATGATATTTCCAAAGATATGGGCGAAAAACGGTATCCCGGCCCAAATCCGGGCCCGTTTTGCTCTAGGAGGCCCAGGAGCCGAGAAAAACGCGAAAAACTAAAAAAATCGACTTTGGAAAATTCCCGGACCCCTAGAAAAATCGGAAATCGTCTCACGAATCCAATGGCGCCAGCCAAATTGTCCTAGCTATGATATTTCCAAAGATAGGGGCGAAAAACGGTGTGATCCCAAATCCGGGCCCGTTTTGCTCTAGGAGGCCCAGGAGCCGAGAAAAACGCGAAAAATGAAAAAAATCGACTTTAGAAAATTGCCGGACCCCTAGAAAAATCGGAAATCGTCTCACGAATCCAATGGCGCCAGGCAAATTGTCCCAGCTATGATATTTCCAAAGATATGGGCGAAAAACGGTATCCGGGCCCAAATCCGGGCCCGTTTTGCTCTAAGAGACCCAGGAGCCGAGAAAATCGCGAAAAACTAAAGTATCGACTTTAGAAAATTCCCGGACCCCTAGAAAAATCGGAAATCGTCTCACGAATCCAATGGCGCCAGGCAAATTGTCCCAGCTATGATATTTCCAAAGATAGGGACGAAAAACGGTGTGATCCCAAATCCGGGCCCGTTTTGCTCTAGGAGGCCCAGGAGCCGAGAAAAACGCGAAAAACTAAAAAAATCGACTTTAGAAAATTCCCGGACCCCTAGAAAAATCGGAAATCGTCTCACGAATCCAATGGCGCCAGCCAAATTGTCCTAGCTATGATATTTCCAAAGATAGGGGCGAAAAACGGTGTGATCCCAAATCCGGGCCCGTTTTGCTCTAGGAGGCCCAGGAGCCGAGAAAAACGCGAAAAACTAAAAAAATCGACTTTAGAAAATTCCCGGACCGCTAGAAAAATCGGAAATCGTCTCACGAAGCCAATGGCGCCAGGCAAATTGTCCTAGCTATGATATTTCCAAAGATAGGGGCGAAAAACGGTGTGATCCCAAATCCGGGCCCGTTTTGCTCTAGGAGGCCCAGGAGCCGAGAAAAACGCGAAAAATGAAAAAAATCGACTTTAGAAAATTCCCGGACCCCTAGAAAAATCGGAAATCGTCTCACGAATCCAATGGCGCCAGCCAAATTGTCCCAGCTATGATATTTCCAAAGATAGGGGCGAAAAACGGTGTGATCCCAAATCCGGGCCCGTTTTGCTCTAGGAGGCCCAGGAGCCGAGAAAAACGCGAAAAACTAAAAAAATCGACTTTAGAAAATTCCCGGACCCCTAGAAAAATCGGAAATCGTCTCACGAATCCAATGGCGCCAGGCAAATTGTCCTAGCTATGATATTTCCAAAGATATGGGCGAAAAACGGTATCCCGGCCCAAATCCGGGCCCGTTTTGCTCTAGGAGGCCCAGGAGCCGAGAAAAACGCGAAAAACTAAAAAAATCGACTTTAGAAAATTCCCGGACCCCTAGAAAAATCGGAAATCGTCTCACGAAACCAATGGCGCCAGCCAAATTGTCCTAGCTATGATATTTCCAAAGATATGGACGAAAAACGGTATGAGCACAAATCCGGGCCCGTTTTGCTCTAGGAGGCCCAGGAGCCGAGAAAAACGCGAAAAACTGAAAAAATCGACTTTAGAAAATTCCCGGACCCCTAGAAAAATCGGAAATCGTCTCACGAAACCAATGGCGCCAGCCAAATTGTCCTAGCTATGATATTTCCAAAGATAGGGGCGAAAAACGGTGTGATCCCAAATCCGGGCCCGTTTTGCTCTAGGAGGCCCAGGAGCCGAGAAAAACGCGAAAAACTAAAAAAATCGACTTTAGAAAATTCCCGGACCCCTAGAAAAATCGGAAATCGTCTCACGAATCCAATGGCGCCAGGCAAATTGTCCTAGCTATGATATTTCCAAAGATATGGGCGAAAAACGGTATCCCGGCCCAAATCCGGGCCCGTTTTGCTCTAGGAGGCCCAGGAGCCGAGAAAAACGCGAAAAACTAAAAAAATCGACTTTAGAAAATTCCCGGACCCCTAGAAAAATCGGAAATCGTCTCACGAAACCAATGGCGCCAGCCAAATTGTCCTAGCTATGATATTTCCAAAGATATGGACGAAAAACGGTATGAGCACAAATCCGGGCCCGTTTTGCTCTAGGAGGCCCAGGAGCCGAGAAAAAGGCGAAAAACTGAAAAAATCGACTTTAGAAAATTCCCGGACCGCTAGAAAAATCGGAAATCGTCTCACGAATCCAATGGCGCCAGCCAAATTGTCCTAGCTATGATATTTCCAAAGATAGGGGCGAAAAACGGTATCCGGGCCCAAATCCGGGCCCGTTTTGCTCTAAGAGACCCAGGAGCCGAGAAAATCGCGAAAAACTAAAATATCGACTTTAGAAAATTCCCGGACCCCTAGAAAAATCGGAAATCGTCTCACGAATCCAATGGCGCCAGGCAAATTGTCCTATATCACACGTGAGT
>NW_026973983.1:30000-34243 GCF_034640455.1 Diachasmimorpha longicaudata | reverse complement strand
CACTACTGGCAGGATCAACCAGGGAGCTTCGATTTTTTTTCTTTTAAAATATGAAACTCTTTTCATTTTATTAGGTGTTGATATAACACATTTTTTAAATTAAATGTGCAACACATTTTATTTTGTATTTGTTTTATTAACATTAAATACATTTTGAGGTGTTTTGCTGATTTTAATTTCAAACACTTTCCTCTCATCCACATTTGTAAATGTGAAAACATTCATCGTTAGATTTTTAAACGACATGGTTATAAGAAATAACTTTTTTCATTTTGACAACTTTATAATTTTACTTGGAGTGAAGTAAGTTAACGCTCTGTTAAAAAAAAAATGAGTGAAAAAGTAATAATATTATATCCTTTTACACACGAAATATCAAACGCCGTAGCGCGTACCACATAGAGAGTCATTCTGTCTTCGACTTGGACTCGTGGCAATGCTGTGCTATACTATAAGCGAAGTATACTTGGGTATGGGAAGCGAAGCCATTGCCCGACCTAGTATAAAACACGTGCATCAAGAGTCCCGCGTACTTGTACCTGTAGGTCCACTTCGACCGCCTGAACATAGAATATATTGCCCGTTCCATGATTACATTGTCAACCTTTATATGAATAAATATTGAATAATAAATTAATTATATATAAAAGGGAATTTATTATAATTGTGTGCATTCAATTATATACAAATATATATTTTTTTTTAATTAAAAATCCTGTGATGCTATTTTTGCATACCACCAAAAATAGCATCAACATTTAAGTCATCATTAAAAATTAATAATATCGGTTACTTGATAATTTATACATCAGTTATACAGGTTTTATTTTAATTTTGTACATTTAAATATATGAATATATATTTTTTTCAATTAAAAATTCTGTGATGCTATTTTTGCATACCAACAAAAATAGCATCAACGTTTCAAGTCATCATTAAAAATTAATAATATCGGTTACTTGATAAATTATAAATTAGTTACATAGAATTTATTTTTATTTTAGGCATTCAATTATATATGAATATATATTTTTTTCAATGAAAAATTCTGTGATGCTATTTTTGCATACCAACAAAAATAGCATCAACGTTCCAAGACATCATTGAAAATTAATAATATCGGTTACTTGATAAATTATAAATTAGTTACATAGAATTTATTTTTATTTTAGGCATTCAATTATATATGAATATATATTTTTTTCAATGAAAAATTCTGTGATGCTATTTTTGCATACCAACAAAAATAGGATCAACGTTCCAAGACATCATTGAAAATTAATAATATCGGTTACTTGATAAAATATAAATTAGTTGTATAGAATTTAGTTTCATTTTATGCATTCAATTATATCTGAATATATATTTTTTTCAATTAAAAATTCTGTGATGCTATTTTTGCATACCAACAAAAATAGCATCAACTTTTCAAGTCATCACTAAAAATTAATAATATCGGTTACCTGATAAATTATAAATTAGTTATATAGAATTTAGTTTAATTTTATGCATTCAATTATATATGAATATAATTTTTTTCAATTAAAAATTCTGTGATGCTATTTTTGCATACCAACAAAAATAGCATCAACGTTCCAAGACATCATTGAAAATTAATAATATCGGTTACTTGATAAACTATAAAATAGTTGTATAGAATTTAGTTTAATTTTATGGATTCAATTATATATGAATATATATTTTTTTTAATTAAAAATTCTGTGATTCTATTTTTGCATACCAACAAAAATAGGATCAACGTTCCAAGACATCATTGAAAATTAATAATATCGGTTACTTGATAAATTATAAATTAGTTACATAGAATTTATTTTTATTTTAGGCATTCAATTATATATGAATATATATTTTTTTCAATGAAAAATTCTGTGATGCTATTTTTGCATACCAACAAAAATAGCATCAACGTTCCAAGACATCATTGAAAATTAATAATATCGGTTACTTGATAAAATATAAATTAGTTGTATAGAATTTATTTTTATTTTAGGCATTCAATTATATATGAATATATATTTTTTTCAATGAAAAATTCTGTGATGCTATTTTTGCATACCAACAAAAATAGGATCAACGTTCCAAGACATCATTGAAAATTAATAATATCGGTTACTTGATAAAATATAAATTAGTTGTATAGAATTTAGTTTCATTTTATGCATTCAATTATATATGAATATATATTTTTTTTAATTAAAAATTCTGTGATGCTATTTTTGCATACCAACAAAAATAGGATCAACGTTCCAAGACATCATTGAAAATTAATAATATCGGTTACTTGATAAAATATAAATTAGTTGTATAGAATTTAGTTTCATTTTATGCATTCAATTATATCTGAATATATATTTTTTTCAATTAAAAATTCTGTGATGCTATTTTTGCATACCAACAAAAATAGCATCAACTTTTCAAGTCATCACTAAAAATTAATAATATCGGTTACCTGATAAATTATAAATTAGTTATATAGAATTTAGTTTAATTTTATGCATTCAATTATATATGAATATAATTTTTTTCAATTAAAAATTCTGTGATGCTATTTTTGCATACCAACAAAAATAGCATCAACGTTCCAAGACATCATTGAAAATTAATAATATCGGTTACTTGATAAACTATAAAATAGTTGTATAGAATTTAGTTTAATTTTATGGATTCAATTATATATGAATATATATTTTTTTTAATTAAAAATTCTGTGATTCTATTTTTGCATACCAACAAAAATAGGATCAACGTTCCAAGACATCATTGAAAATTAATAATATCGGTTACTTGATAAATTATAAATTAGTTACATAGAATTTATTTTTATTTTAGGCATTCAATTATATATGAATATATATTTTTTTCAATGAAAAATTCTGTGATGCTATTTTTGCATACCAACAAAAATAGCATCAACGTTCCAAGACATCATTGAAAATTAATAATATCGGTTACTTGATAAAATATAAATTAGTTGTATAGAATTTATTTTTATTTTAGGCATTCAATTATATATGAATATATATTTTTTTCAATGAAAAATTCTGTGATGCTATTTTTGCATACCAACAAAAATAGGATCAACGTTCCAAGACATCATTGAAAATTAATAATATCGGTTACTTGATAAAATATAAATTAGTTGTATAGAATTTAGTTTCATTTTATGCATTCAATTATATATGAATATATATTTTTTTTAATTAAAAATTCTGTGATGCTATTTTTGCATACCAACAAAAATAGGATCAACGTTCCAAGACACCACTGAAAATTAATAATATCGGTTACTTGATAAAATATAAATTAGTTGTATAGAATTTAGTTTAATTTTATGCATTCAATTATATTTGAATATATATTTTTTTCAATTAAAAATTCTGTGATGCTATTTTTGCATACCAACAAAAATAGCATGAACGTTCCAAGACATCATTGAAAATTAATAATATCGGTTACTTGATAAAATATAAATTAGTTGTATAGAATTTAGTTTAATTTTATGCATTCAATTATATCTGAATATATATTTTTTTCAATTAAAAATTCTGTGATGCTATTTTTGCATACCAACAAAAATAGCATCAACTTTTCAAGTCATCACTAAAAATTAATAATATCGGTTACCTGATAAATTATAAATTAGTTTTATAGAATTTAGTTTAATTTTATGCATTCAATTATACATGAATATAATTTTTTTCAATTAAAAATTCTGTGATGCTATTTTTGCATACCAACAAAAATAGCATCAACTTTTCAAGTCATCACTAAAAATTAATAATATCGGTTACCTGATAAATTATAAATTAGTTTTATAGAATTTAGTTTAATTTTATGCATTCAATTATACATGAATATAATTTTTTTCAATTAAAAATTCTGTGATGCTATTTTTGCATACCAACAAAAATAGCATCAACTTTTCAAGTCATCACTAAAAATTAATAATATCGGTTACCTGATAAATTATAAATTAGTTTTATAGAATTTAGTTTAATTTTATGCATTCAATTATACATGAATATAATTTTTTTCAATTAAAAATTCTGTGATGCTATTTTTGCATACCAACAAAAATAGAATCAAGCAAAAATATCACTTATTTTTCCAATTTTCGACTTGTAGAACGATCAAGTATACTATTCTTTGGATTCTAAGATTTTTTTCAAGTGATTATTTTCAAAGTTGGGAAAAATGAAAAATTATTCTAAGTCCCCATTCG
>NW_026973983.1:20000-25000 GCF_034640455.1 Diachasmimorpha longicaudata | reverse complement strand
CTGATGTTCTGAACGAACTCCCTGGCCGGAATCACGACGAAGGGATCATTAACCCAGCTCGTCGACAGTGGTGAAGATCTTGATTCTCGCAGCTCGCGCCCATCAACCGACCTGTAAAGTTTACCGGCCCAATCATCATCTCTAACTTTTGCTAGATAGCACCACCTCATCCTTGCACGGTACCATTCATGCTGCGGGACCATCCTGGCCGCTGAAAACTCCGATCGAGTGAGACTCTCCAGGCGACTCCTGACCAACCCGGGTATTCTGGACTCAAATGATGCTACCCCCAATCCACCCTCCGCGACCCTGGCATGGATATACGCAATTGGGACATCCTTAGGGAGGAAGAGCCACTTACGGACATACTGCCTCACAGTTTTGTCCAGCTGTCTGAGCATGCCATGTGTGGTGCTCCCAAACACCAGCCGATGGCTGAATCTAGGTAGCAGAAAGACCTTCAGAATGGTCAGTCTCTGCTGGGGTTTCAGTGGGGCAGCGGTTACTTTCCTCAGGAGATCCTCAAACTCCATCGCTGGCGCCGTGGGCCCACGGTGTCCAAAGTTCACCCCAAGGTGTTTCCAAGTGTCAACTACCCCCATTTGCGCTATCTGCATGCCTGAGACTAAGAATAACGCTTCGGTTATTGTCTTCATTTTCTTGTCCCTCCCCGATGCAATGAGGGACAGGGCTCGGCACTTGCTTGGAGATGGTTGAAGCCCATGGTCTGCTAGGCACTTCGTGGCACAGTTCAGCATCAACTGGAGACCTTGCCTAGACCCTGCCAGTAATACTAGATCATCAGCAAAGGCCAAGGCATTCACAACTTTACCACTGAGCCCGTAGCCACATTCATCTGGCAGTTCCCTCAGCACCGCATCCATGACCAGGTTGAATATGAATGATGACAGCGGGTCGCCTTGCCGAACCCCTTGGCCCATATAGATCGGTTGCGATCTCTGCCCATCCACTTCAATCACCGTACTGGACGTTCTATACAAGGTCATCACATATTTGACGAAGCTCCGTGGGAGTCCTTTCTCCATCATGACCCTTTCGATGGCCTCATGCGAGACCGTATCAAAAGCTTTCTTCACATCAATGGCCGCAAGATGGAGCTCCTTGAGACCCGCACGCGCATCCGCTATGATCGTTGAGAGCACGAATACATTCTCGGCGAGGCCATCCGCCTTTATGAAGGCTCTCTGCCTTTCATCGAGCAGGGGGAGGCCGAGTAGTCTTGCGGAAAGAACCTTGTGATAGTGCCTCAGCACAACCGACGCTATGGAAATCGGCCTGAACTTCGCAGGATCCATCGTACCCGCTTCTTTTGGGATAAGGATGGTCCTAGTGTTCCTCCACGGCTGTGGAACAACCCCTGAGTACTGGAAGATGTGAAATATTATGGACTTCACGTGGTCCGGCACCCTGCTCAGCCAATCAGCAGAGCTAAGGCCATCCGGTCCTGCAGCCGCTTTTCTATCCGGTCCATTCCGCACTACCTCCTCGACTGTTATTGGGTCACAAATCTCTCGGTACACCCGATCCGCAGTGCTGAGTGCGATTCCCATTGTAGGGTTAGTCTCCTCAAATATCGGCCGCCAGAATTTCTCCTGGGTCGTCAAATTCGGATGCGGTCCATTTGCTGTATCACCATCGAGGATCTTCCCAACGGCTTTGGACATGTTCCGTCTCCAGAGGCGCTGAATATCCTTATAGTCTAGTTTCCGTTGCTTCCTCCGTGACAGTTCAACCCCTGTCCCTACTGGGCGGATTCCTCCGCGGCTACGGGTGCGGTTGCCGCGTAAGTCAGGAAGGGCTGTTAACAGCCAGTCCTCCAGCTCCTGCGACGGGTCCTCGTTTCTCAGCGCCTTGTTGACAGCCCGCCTTAGCCGGCAAGCACTATTGTCACTCCTTGGCGAGCCTCTAGATTGATGGGCCTCCAGATCCTGTAGGTCCTGTTGAAGAGTACTCCGGAGGGAATCCTGATTATCCACAGGCAGTTGGTTAGCGTGCTGCCGTAGCCTACTACTATCCTCAACTCGACGGACCCTCCCAGTTCGTCCCTCTGCCGTTAGCTGCCGGGTGATATCCAGATACTGGACTTCTTGTATCACCGGATCTCCTCGAGCAAGGTGTCCATTACTGTCGCTCAATCTCTGTGACTTATATTCCTCGACCATGCGCTTGTACTCAGGTTTCTGTCTCTGCTTCTTGATGGATTCCTGGTTCCTGCCGGTGCCTGCCATTTCCACGAGGTACAGGTTCATAAACTTGACAGTATCTGGGGCTTTCGCTTCGGCGGCCGCCATCATCCTTAGGTGCTCTTTGTTCCACCTGGCCTTCACTCTATCCGTCACTACTAGCTCGTTATTCTCGACTGGGTGCTGACTCGCTCTATGGACACCTAGGGCTCTGGAGTTCTTAAAGTAGCGGTCGCAGTGTGGGCATGGGATTAGATTTTGGCCAGGGGCTCGCTGGGCTGCCTGCTGAAGTGATGCCCTTCCCGATGGGTTTCCCTGCATCGACTCCCCCTGAGGAGAACACGGAGAACGATTATAAATATATCTTAAATTAATCTCACCGACTGGCGATATTGGGACATCGCCATCCATAACTTGTGTGTCTAAGGAATTATCGGTGAGTGATGGCTCCAAGGAGGCACATAATTCGCGGGTTAGTTGGGTATCGCCTTGATTTAACCGGCGGCCGGTGTTAGACGCCTCATTGGGCCCCGGCAGGACGCTACGCCTTGTCAGCATATCTGGGCTTCTACGACTCATCATTCTGGGTTGTAGTTAGTGCTCCGCACCTTGTCCAGTAACTTGGCCTTCAAAATTGGGCATACTTTTGTGTCAAGGGCTGAGTGTGACACCTCCCTTCGCTTCTCCTTCGTGCAATTTGCACATCTGAGTTCCCCCTTGGACTTGCAGTCCCTGGACTCATGCTCCTCAGAGCATTTCCCACACACAGGCGAGCGGGAAGGGCAGCTTACTGCTTTATGTCCAAAGCCAAGGCACTTGTGACACTGCAGCACCCGGATATGGTCCTCCACGTGGCAAGAAGAAAAGCCTATAAACAACCGTTTCTTCCTGTGCAGTCTGCTCCTCCCACCGGGGTCCGTTTCAATCACGAAGCTCGTGACATGACTGGTGGCTTTTGGCTTGTACCTGAAGACAGTCCTGATCTTGACGGCATCCTCTCCCACGAAGTTACCCTCATTGATGAGTGCCGGCAGTTCCGCCTCAGAGGTGTCCTTGGGAACTCCAAAGACAATCAGCCTAGGCTGCAGCTTCTGCGGTATTCTCAGCTCCAGCCCTTTTTCCTGGAGCGCCTTGGAGGCCTGAAGCTTCTCCAGGTTAACCGAGTGAGCCACAATCCTGACTCCTTTATCCCTAGCTGTGGTGGTGATCCTCGACACCTTCAGGTCATAGTCAGATGGTTTGAGGCATCCCTTGACTGTCTTCTCAACCTCTGCAGCGGACTTGTACCTGGAGTTCGCCTCCCGAGAGGGCTGAATGAAAAACGAAGTATCGGTGCTTACGCTCAGGATATTCCTGGCTATCTCCTTTGCAGCTTCCTGTTGTCTACTCGTGCTCCGTGCGCCATACCCTTCACCTGCTACAGCAGCTGAATAGGAGATACCCCCCGCAGAGTGCTCACTCAGCTTCCGCTCGATAGATTTTACACTAGTCTTGACCTCCTCGCGATTTCGTCCAATCCCTGCAGAGACCGTGTCCAGTCTCTCCAATACCGGCCTCAGCTGCTCATTTATGAGCTCGACAATGGCTTCCCTGGTCACTGATGGCTGCTTGGACACCTCTGTAAGGGGATCCTTTAAAAGTTTTTCCAGATTCTCGTGATTACTCCTCACCATGGTCTCGCAGTACTGAGCTTCACGTCCTCGTGCTAATTCGAAGAACTCATCAAAACGCTTAGTCACCGCATCCTCCAGTTCCAGGATTGTCTGGATACGCGTTGCCAGTTCCGTGTAGGCTTTTGAGACCTTGTAGTACGCTGACGAAAGTCCTCTTGTTCCAGAGTTCACAGCGTCGCCCCTAGCTTTAGTCTCGGACGATGGTTTCGAATTCTCCAGGTTATACAAATGCCCACTCACATCCACGTCCAGGGCCTTTACGTCTTCCAAGGTTAATGGGAGGACTAGGTCATCCTCCCCGGCAAGGTTTGGCGATGAACGTGCTCTCTTCCTACGACCCGCCGCTGCATCATGAAACAGACGCGTGCGAGTTGGGTTTGGTGTACCCTCATTGCATGACATTGCACCGTGGTACGGTAACGAGCCTACAGTGGGTAACCCGCCGTTCAGTCGGTATTACCCGTTACCCTAGGAGCAACAGCGGCAAGCTTCGCGAAGTCGCCGCCGCAGCGCTTGCGGCGAGAACAGCTGATTTCTCAGTAATGGACGATGCTGGCAATTGGCACTATGGAAAAATACAGCATTTGTCGCTTTAATTCCACGGCAGGGAGTACACTAACCCCTATGAATTCGCCGGCAAGACGATCCTAGCACACACGCACACTCGCTGAGACACACTTTGACACTATAACTCGACTCTTTACCACTGTTTTAACCGTTCAAAGGCGGAGCAAAACAAAACACGTCTCACCCACTTAAGAGAGTCATAGTTACTCCCGCCGTTTACCCGCGCTTTTTTGAATTTCTTCACGTTGACATTCAGAGCACTGGGCAGAAATCACATTGCGTCATCACCCGCTAGGGCCATCGCAATGCTTTGTTTTAATTAGACAGTCGGATTCTCCTAGTCCGTGCCAGTTCTGAGCTGAGCGTTGAATGGCGGCCGAAGAGAACGACTACGACACGGTGAAGTATCACAGAAGCCTCGCAGCAAGGAAGATCCGTGGGAGGCCAAGGCACGGGACCGAGCTCGGATTCTGAAACATTACTGATCCATTCACCTCGCCCAGGCCCGGCACGTTAGCCAAACCCACTTCCCGACCAAGCCCGACACGCCCCGCTC
>NW_026973983.1:10000-12500 GCF_034640455.1 Diachasmimorpha longicaudata | reverse complement strand
CAATTATATATGAATATATATTTTTTTCAATGAAAAATTCTGTGATGCTATTTTTGCATACCAACAAAAATAGGATCAACGTTCCAAGACATCATTGAAAATTAATAATATCGGTTACTTGATAAAATATAAATTAGTTGTATAGAATTTAGTTTCATTTTATGCATTCAATTATATATGAATATATATTTTTTTTAATTAAAAATTCTGTGATGCTATTTTTGCATACCAACAAAAATAGGATCAACGTTCCAAGACATCATTGAAAATTAATAATATCGGTTACTTGATAAAATATAAATTAGTTGTATAGAATTTAGTTTCATTTTATGCATTCAATTATATCTGAATATATATTTTTTTCAATTAAAAATTCTGTGATGCTATTTTTGCATACCAACAAAAATAGCATCAACTTTTCAAGTCATCACTAAAAATTAATAATATCGGTTACCTGATAAATTATAAATTAGTTATATAGAATTTAGTTTAATTTTATGCATTCAATTATATATGAATATAATTTTTTTCAATTAAAAATTCTGTGATGCTATTTTTGCATACCAACAAAAATAGCATCAACGTTCCAAGACATCATTGAAAATTAATAATATCGGTTACTTGATAAACTATAAAATAGTTGTATAGAATTTAGTTTAATTTTATGGATTCAATTATATATGAATATATATTTTTTTTAATTAAAAATTCTGTGATTCTATTTTTGCATACCAACAAAAATAGGATCAACGTTCCAAGACATCATTGAAAATTAATAATATCGGTTACTTGATAAATTATAAATTAGTTACATAGAATTTATTTTTATTTTAGGCATTCAATTATATATGAATATATATTTTTTTCAATGAAAAATTCTGTGATGCTATTTTTGCATACCAACAAAAATAGCATCAACGTTCCAAGACATCATTGAAAATTAATAATATCGGTTACTTGATAAAATATAAATTAGTTGTATAGAATTTATTTTTATTTTAGGCATTCAATTATATATGAATATATATTTTTTTCAATGAAAAATTCTGTGATGCTATTTTTGCATACCAACAAAAATAGGATCAACGTTCCAAGACATCATTGAAAATTAATAATATCGGTTACTTGATAAAATATAAATTAGTTGTATAGAATTTAGTTTCATTTTATGCATTCAATTATATATGAATATATATTTTTTTTAATTAAAAATTCTGTGATGCTATTTTTGCATACCAACAAAAATAGGATCAACGTTCCAAGACACCACTGAAAATTAATAATATCGGTTACTTGATAAAATATAAATTAGTTGTATAGAATTTAGTTTAATTTTATGCATTCAATTATATTTGAATATATATTTTTTTCAATTAAAAATTCTGTGATGCTATTTTTGCATACCAACAAAAATAGCATGAACGTTCCAAGACATCATTGAAAATTAATAATATCGGTTACTTGATAAAATATAAATTAGTTGTATAGAATTTAGTTTAATTTTATGCATTCAATTATATCTGAATATATATTTTTTTCAATTAAAAATTCTGTGATGCTATTTTTGCATACCAACAAAAATAGCATCAACTTTTCAAGTCATCACTAAAAATTAATAATATCGGTTACCTGATAAATTATAAATTAGTTTTATAGAATTTAGTTTAATTTTATGCATTCAATTATACATGAATATAATTTTTTTCAATTAAAAATTCTGTGATGCTATTTTTGCATACCAACAAAAATAGCATCAACTTTTCAAGTCATCACTAAAAATTAATAATATCGGTTACCTGATAAATTATAAATTAGTTTTATAGAATTTAGTTTAATTTTATGCATTCAATTATACATGAATATAATTTTTTTCAATTAAAAATTCTGTGATGCTATTTTTGCATACCAACAAAAATAGAATCAAGCAAAAATATCACTTATTTTTCCAATTTTCGACTTGTAGAACGATCAAGTATACTATTCTTTGGATTCTAAGATTTTTTTCAAGTGATTATTTTCAAAGTTGGGAAAAATGAAAAATTATTCTAAGTCCCCATTCGTAGTTCTTTTTGATTCGTATTGCTTCGGCGCAAAGTAGGTAGGGACACTTATGGATTTCTCAATTTTTGGATAGGGACAGCCGGATAGCCGTCATTCAGCATAAAAGCTATTGTTATATGCATAGTTTGATGTGAGGAATGGGAATTGATTGAAATTTTCAGCCGCCAATTGCCGGCTGGCCTGATTTTAAGGTTTGAGAATCTTGACAACGATTTTGCATACCGACAAAAATAGCATCAAGCAAAAATATCACTTATTTTTCCAATTTTCGACTTGTAGAACGATCAAGTATACTATTCTTTGGATTCTAAGATTTTTTTCAAGTGATTATTTTCAAAGTTGGGAAAAATGAAAAATTATTCTAAGTCCCCATTCGTAGTTCTTTTTGATTCGTATTGCTTCGGCGCAAAGTAGGTAGGGACACTTATGGATTTCTCAA